>NC_069501.1:1279163206-1279198206 GCF_027579735.1 Bombina bombina | reverse complement strand
AAGTATTTTTAGTATCCTAATTAGAATTGTATTAGAATCAATTGCAGCTAAATAGCTGAATGTATGTATATATATATATATATATATATATATATATATATATATATATATATATATATATATATATATCGTCATTTTGTGTAAATTAGCATTATTAAAATTGTATCAGCCTGAAGGTTCAGTGGTTTATACTTTAGTCTCATTGTGTTAATTGAATGAAAGGCTATTGTAAATCAGGCTGGTTTTAAAGGTAAATTTTTCTGGGCTTTGTAAGAAGTATAGCATATCTTAATAATTTTAAACGGATATAATATTTTTATAAATACACTGACATATTGTATGGAGGCACTTGCATGAGATTTATTAATAGTTATCATATTGATATAATATATTTGTAGTAAATAGAAATTATTATAAAAGAGAGAATTTTTTTTCATATTTCTAAATTAATATTTTGAAAATATTTTTTTTTTTTTTTGAAGAATTAAATATTGATGTTCATATTTCGAGATTGATATTGATATTTTGAAATATTGTTAAAGATTAATTTTTTAAAAATTGATAAAAATATAAATTTTTCATATTTCAAAATTAATCAAAAATATACATTTTTCATATTTCAAAATTCATAAAAATATAAATTTTTCATATTTCAAAATTCATAAAATTTTTTTTTTTCATATTTCAAAATTAATATTAATTTTTTTTTGAAAATATATAAAAAAAAAATCTCTCTTTTTATTGGTAAAAATTGTATTAGCGTTTTAATGTAACTAAATACTAAGCCAATATAATAATGTCTGTAGCCAGAAGTGACTCATTTAATTCTATACATAGCATTGAAATGGTCCCATCACAATACCCCTTATTAAAGGTCAGGTCCTTAAAAAAGACATTATAGGCCACATTAAAGAGAAGTTTAATATTGCGGGTGAATTAAATGATTTTATGGATATGCTTGAAATTAGGGCTAAAAATATTACCGTTAATAATAATATGTGGAATTAAAAAAACGAATTTTTCTAAGAATTATTAATGATTAATCAATGCAAGACTCTCAAAAAGCGAGACGCACTAATACTAAAATCTTGGCTCCTTATCATATGCATTAATAACGAAATTTTGCTTTGTGTCATAGACAAACAATTGCAGATACAGGAGCTAGAAAGTAGTATTCGTTCCTCACGCAGATGCGAAGAGGATGTAAAAATAGACAAAAATAAAATGTATGAATTTGCCCAAAACCTAACCGCCTTAGATAAGCATAACATAGACTTACTCGCACAGATACAAGAATTAAATAAACAGCTTGCTCAAAGCCAGAGAGAATTAAGCGATTTAAAAAGGTCATATCGCCATAATGAAAACCCCTATATTAACAGTGAGAATAATGCAGATAATGCTAACTCCCTTAGAGAACGCGTCAGGGACGAGGTACAGAAATATATGGAAGAGTGTAGACAAATGACCCCTAATGGGTCAGAAATAGATTTCCCAAATAGGCAATCGCCTCATGATGTAAATCCAGAGAACTGCTGTAACTCAGCTGGTGCGGGTGAGGGAAACTCTAATAGAGAATCCCAAAGTAAGTCTAATAAGGTCTATGATTCCCATAAAATAGTTACTTTCATACAGGGTGCAGTACCTATATTCTCCAATAAGGGAACAAAATCTGTAATTGATCACTTAGAGGCTTTTGAAAACGCATTAGCTATAATGTATGTAACAAGTGAGAAATTAAAAATTGAATTTCTGCCCTGGGTATTTGAAAGTAAACATCACAAATTCTTTACTTCACTAAAGGATATGAATATTCATTCCTGGTGTGAAATCAAACGACAATGCAGAAAGGAATTCGGGCAACATCGCACTAAAACTGCAGCGAAAATAGCGGTATATGGTTTACAATGTAGTGCGAGTCCCATCGAATTCCTTTCTGAATTGAAAAATGCGTACAGTATGGCTGAAGATAATCCCAGATTTGATTGCTCAGAATTTGTAAATTTATTTTTTGAAGCACTGCCTACACCCATCAAAATTAACTTAGCTAGAGATTTTGATGAGGACTGCTCATTGGAATGGCTGATCAAAGAGAATACAAAATTATACTCTATTCAGCAGTCCAGTGAGCAAGGGGTTAAAAAGGAATCAAAACCCAAAATTGTATCAGAAACTAGGGTGTCACCTAGTCCCCTCAATTTGGAGTCTAAAAATAAAACCTACGCGGAGGTGGCCAGTAAAAACAGGCCATCTCCACAGATGTCATGAACCAAGCCTCCAGACTAAAAAGAAAAGGTCTGGGAGGCATTCCTCTCGAAAGGGCTCTGTAGGGATTTGAACCTGTGGCTCTGTGGTTACTATTCCTGTTTGTTTTAAACCTGTTACCTGTTTACAAGTTTGTTTCCTGCCTTGTGTAAATCCTGCACTTCAGTTATTACCAGCAGAAAGACATTACCTTTAAACCTGCTACCTGTTTACAAGTTGTTTCCTGCCTTGTGCAAATCCTGCATTTCAGTTATTACCAGGAGAAAGACTTTCCTTTTTGAATCTGCATCTCTGCTTACTTTGTTTATTTCCACTCCTACCGTATGTGGACTTAACATACCTGAGTATCACATTTAAATATACCCTGCAAGTATTTGCTTAATCAAAGTATTTTGTTATTTTAATAAATCTGATATATTTTCAATCTATATGGCTTCTACTAATCTCCCTTTTAAGCAACTGTTCCAGACAATGAGGCTCTCACAAGATATCCTGAGACAGAACTTGACAGAATGTGAAGACCACAAAAGAGAGCCCTCTGGGATTATTGCTGTATTGGATTCAGTGTTAAACTTTATTAAGGACATACTGATTAACTTCATGGAGCTGGTGGAAATGTTATCTCTCCCAACTGAAAACTTGTCTGAAGTTACGTCCCAATCAAGAAAAGGTTGTAAAGCACCCTTAACAGAAGAGGAAAAGACTCGGCAAAGACAACTTAACCTCTGTTTCTATTGTGGGGGAACTGGTCACCGCATCACTGTCCAGTAAGATCCCCTAGAGGATCAAGTCGAGATACAGCCAAGTCTAAAATGGACTCTGATGCTAAGGGAACAAATGATACTTCCACTAGCAAACTGAAAGATACCCCTGGAGAGGACCCAGCTACAGAGAATACATCTATTCTACAAGTATTCTGATTGTATTAGGGCTTCAAATGGAACACTTGTTCGTAAATCCCACCTTCAGATGTTTGAACAGGCTTTGAGCGCCCGGAGTGCGCTCTTTGGAGGGGGCATCTGTAATGAACCAAGCCTCCAGACTAAAAAGAAAAGGTCTGGGAGGCATTCCACTCAAAAGGGCTCTGCAGGGATTTGAACCTGTGGCTCTGTGGTTACTATTCCTGTTTGCTTGCTTGTTGAGCCAAAGCCAGTTCTAGCAATAGCATGAACTTAAAAGATCTGATAAATAACTATTTGCCTTACTTGTAATTACACTTGTGCAACACACAGGTGTTCTCAATTCTGGAATTACTCAGAACCAATCCTGTGCAAAACCTCCCTATTTTAGGATGGCTCTTAGACTGCATTTTGTCTTCACATTGGATCTGTTTTGTCACAAGTCAGAACCTGTTTCCTGTACTTATTTGGAGAAAGACTACACCTTTGCACCTGTTTACAAGGTATTACCAGGAGAAAGACTTTACCTTTAAACCTGTTACCAGTTTACAAGTTTGTTTCCTGCCTTATGCAAACCTGTTACCTGTTTACAAGTTTGTTTTCTGCCTTGTGCAATTCCTGCACTTCAGCTATTACCAGGAGAAAGACTTTACCTTTAAACCTGTTACCTGTTTACAAGTTTGTTTCCTGCCGTATGCAATTCCTGCACTCAGCTATTACCAGGAGAAAGAGTTTACCTTTAAACCTGTTACCTGTTTACAAGTTTGTTTCCTGCCTTTTGCAATCCTGCATTTCAGTTATTACCAGGAGAAAGACTTTACCTTTTAAACCTGTTACCTGTTTACAAGATTGTTTCCTGCCTTGTGCAAATCCTGCATTTCAGTTATTACCAGGAGAAAGACTTTACCTTTTAAACCTGCTACCTGTTTACAAGTTTTTCCTGCCTTGTGCAAATTCTGCATTTCAGTTATTACCAGGAAAAAGACTTTCCTTTTTGAATCTGCATCTCTGCTTACTTTGTTTATTTCCACTCCTACCGTATGTGGACTTAACATACCTGAGTAGCACATTTGAATATACCCTGCAAGTATTTGCTTAATCAAAGTATTTTGTTATTTTAATAAATCTGATATCTTTTCAATCTATATGGCTTCTACTAATCTTCCTTTTAAGCAACTGTTCCAGACAATGAGGCTCTGACAAGATATCCTGAGACAGAGCTTGACAACAGAGGTTTAACTCTGCCCCTTCCCCTACATGGGCTGAGGTGCAGAGAGACTATAACCAAAGTGGGGGACATAATCAGGTGAATAATTACTCACCAAATAATTTGTACCCACGCAAAGGTAGATACAATAGATGGCGAAGATATTCTCAGGGTAACCAGAAACCCAAGTATATAATGCTCCCCAAAGTAATAATACTGAACAAGTTGAACCCCAGGGGCAACCACGCCAAAATAGAAATAGCGGCCCTGATTCTGAGGGGACCCAATGGTCCAGGAATCACTATTATGGGGCATCAAGAGATAGGCCCAGGGGTAGAGGTAACTTGTACAATCAGGTAGATATGCTTTTTACCCAGTTAAATCGGTTGAGCGAACAATTCGCTAATATGAGTCAACCTTCTACGGCTCAGCAACCGAACAATATTTTTTTAGGGGTACAGCCAGTGGTCAGCAGTGAACCACAGGCACAGTCATAAATACTGCAGTATCACCTGAAAGGGAGGGGAGAGATATACAAAATGTAATAATAAATATCAATGATACTAATCATGTTCTCTCCCCACAGACCGGAAACGGGCGATTTAGCCATGATGACAAGCAACCTCATCCGGGAAAAATTAACAAATCTCTTCTTTTGCAGCACTCTATTAACCTTATTTCCACAGATGCAGTACACAAGAATCCAGCTGACCCTGTCATAGAGAAGACCGGTAGGTATGAAGCTGCCTCTGCACGGGAATACATGGCGGATTCAGGTAACATGTTGTGAAGCCCACAGATGTACAATAAAGAAAATTTTATGTGTGAAAAGGTAGAAACTGCAGGGAGATATTATGTATTAGCTGAGCTGCAAGATTCAGTCTCCAACCCTATCATGGGATTAATTGATACTGGGTCTCAGGCAACTATTTTATCCCACAGGTACTACAACACAGCTAAATGAGCTAACACCCCACAAACCTAAAATAAAAGAATTTGATGGTTCTCTAATAGGAGTTGGGGGTGACTCCCTAAAAGTTTACGGCACTGCCTGGTTAAAATTTAAATTGGGGAACAGGGTCATAAGACACCCTGTCATTCTAGTGGCTCTGCCTACTGATCGTTTAATTATTGGTAGTGATCTCCTGAAGCGATTAAGCACCATAATTGATTGCATAAATAATGTAATTTGGTCACAAGTTAAGAGGCCTATCAATTATGAGAAATCAGGTATATCTCATCCCCGACATAACTGTCACGTGGTGGAAGAGAAACCAGATGCTGTGGAGATTCATTTCAGGAATAACTCTGTACCTGAAATCACTATTTTACAAATAGATGATCAGACTCCTTTAAGTGGCTCTGATGGTAATACTTTTAAAATTTCGCCTGGAAAGATAGCGAATATTTCCCTAGACGGCGATGTAGTAACCATATCTCTCCACAAGGGGGATCATACAAGAGGATATATTTATCCCTATACAAATGCATGACCTTGGTACAACAAAATATGCCAAATTGAACTTAAAACAGGAAGCTAGCTATATAAGCGAAGGCTTATTAGCACAGATAGCTGAACCTAAAGTGATTAAATACCTTTCCCCCCCCCAAGACCACTGTGTCCACATCCTGGATGACAGGTTTGAAAGCTATAACGTCACAGCTAAGTGCTTATTATCTGTCTCTATAGGTAATAAGTCAGTGAAGCACCTATTTTTAGTTTTAAATACTCCCCATAATCAAATATACATTGGCAATGATATCTTACATAGATATGCCATACAAATAGATTTGATTAACTCTTGCCTCTGGAGCAGGTTAAAGGGGGACCCTGAAGTATTTCAGGATGAAAGTGCAGCCCTGAAATCAAACCAGCAATTGCCATATGCTGTGAATATGCAGGTGTCTAGCAATGTTATAATTCCTGCCGGGGCTCATAAATTTTTTTTACCATTACAGGTAAAGAGAGGTCAGAAATTAAAAACTTCTGAAACACTAATTTGCCTCTCCCATAGAATACAAAATCTGGGTGTTACTATGGCCCACACTCCTTTGGTGAATACTGGAACTATTCCAATACATTTTATTGTACATAACATGACCCCACAGGATATAAACTTATCCAGGGGGACTACTATAGGATATGCGCTGGAATCAAGTTATTACACTTTTGGATTCCAGAATAATGTAATTTGGCTAATACCAGAAGGATACTTAACTGAAGAACCGTTAATAGAACAATCCTTTGCATCTATGCCACAGGGTCTATTTAATATTCAGTCTATTTATCCCTTCAGCTCGGAGGAAGGCATCTGTAAAATTGAAGAAGCCTCTCTAGTATTTGATCAGCCGATCAAACAGCAAGATTACCCCAATACCCAGAATCATGGGGGCAATGTAAATTATAATCAAGGGGATCTCACCTCTAGGTTGGAAGAAGCCTATGAAATAGGACAGCCTGAAATCTTTCCAGGATTTCAGCAGATAGTCGAAGAGCAAATATCCTTAGCTAATGGCTGTTCCAGCGATGATGAACGCCAACTGCTGCGAGAACTCCTGTTGGAGTACAAGGATATTTTTGCTAGGGATTCTTATGACTGTGGTACTACAGACTTGCACATTGCAAGAATACAAAAAGATCCCAATGCACCACCTGTATTTGTCAAACAATACAGACTTCCTTTAGCCTCATATGATTCTCTTGCAGAAATCATAAGGAACTTGGAAGAAAGGGGTATCATACGACAGGTGCACAGCTCTTATAATAATCCTATTCTAGGTGTTCTTAAGCCCAATGGACAATGGCATTTGTGTGCTGATTTAAGACAGCTAAACAAACAAGTGTACATGTCTGGCTGGCCTGTACCATACATTGACCAGTGCCTTGCACAGATGCATGGATCCAAAATATTCACTGCCATTGATTGTGCACAGGGATATTGGACCATAAAGGTACATGAGGAGGACCAGTATAAGCTGGCATTCTCCTTCCAAAATATCCAGTATGCATTTCAGAGACTTCCTTTTGGTTACATAAATTCTGGACATGAATTTGCTGTATTCATGCATTAGGCTATGCCTGATGCACTGGAAAGGGGGACCTTATCTTATGTTGATGATGTTTTGATCAAAAGCACAGACTTTGAAAAACACATCGCAGAGCTTAAACACGTCCTCAGCCAACTTAAAAGGGCAGGTGTCAAATTATCCCTACAAAAAGCTCAATGGTGCCACACTCATGTAAACTTCTTGGGACATGAAGTTACTTCTGAAGGCCTAAATCCTCAGAAGAAAAAGGTGGAAGCTATAGTAAATTCTAAAAACCCAACTAACTTAAAGGAATTGAGATCCTTCCTGGGTATGACAAATTATTCTCGCAAATTCATTGATAATTATGCAGAATTAGCTAAAACACTACTACTTCTTCTAAAGAAGGATGTGAAATGGCACTGGAGTGAGTCTCAAGAGACAGCCATAAAAGAGCTGAAAAGAAAACTCACTGAAGCACCTTGCTTAGCGTACCCTGAAGGTGGTAAACCTTTCTTCTTAGAGACAGGTTACACAGATGTAAGCATGAGTGCTGTTTTATACCAGAAGCATGATAATTTAAGCAAAGCCATTGCTTATGCGAGTAAAACTCTATCCCCAGTAGAAATAAGAAATAAAATTTAGTGATTGCGAAAAAGCCCTTATCTACTGTATGAGCTCTACAAAATTTCCGCAGCTATATACAGGGCGAGAAAATTATTGTAGAAACGGCCCACCAGCCTTTGCTATATTTGCAAAGTGAGAGAATAAGAGATGGGAATTTGTCTAATAGCCGCATAACAGCGCGGACTCTTTCCTTACAAGGCTGGCCCTTAGAAATTCGCTACAAGCAGAATAAAAAGAATCCAGCCGCACAGGGGCTTGCCGAGCTCCACGACTGTACTGCTAGAGATCCTGGGGAAGAATTATCAGAAGATGATTTCCTGGAGGAACAATTGCTTTCCCCATATAAAATGTACAATGAGGACCATTGTCAAACATTACCTTGGGTATATGTTGATGGTTGTTCTTACCATGCCACTATTTATAATGAGCGCAGATTAGTCGCTGGCATTGTTATAACTTGGGCAAATGGATTCTCAAAATATATCTATAGGTTTTAACATTGGACCAAGATCCAGTCAAGTTGCAGAACTCACTGCTGTTCTAAAAACCATTGAAATGGCTATTGAACATGGTATTCACGAATTTGTGATCATAACTGACTCAAATTATGTGCGTGACAGTTTTGTTGAATACCTGCCAACTTGGAAAAGAAATGGCAAGTCAAGCATGGCAAGTTGTTCTGCGAGATTGATAATCTGGTGGTATCCAATGATTTAACCATACACTGGAAAAAAGACCAAGGGTCATTCCAGGGTTCTAGGCCCAGATAAGGAAGGCAATGATCTTGCGGATTTATTAGCCAAACAAGGAGGCATAACTGGAGAACTCCTTAATATTGACCACTTAATGGGTGCAATTCAGGTAGAAGCCATTACCAGAAACCAGGCAAAACAACAGAGTGAGCCTAACTTGGTACAATGGAGTCAGGACTCCCCTAGTGAGGACCTGATCACTAGTCAAAAAGAAGACCCCGTTGTAGGCACCTTCTATAAACACATAGAAGATCCTGAAAATAACCCCATATCAAAAGATGATTGTATTAGCAAAGAAGATCTTAGAATCTTAATGAAATCCAGAACACAATTCAAGTTACAGGATGGTTTGTTAATTAGAACCTCCAAAACTGGCATTCAGCAATGGGTAGTACCCACCAAGTTCAGAGGTCTAATGCTTCAACATGCCCATGATGCTCCCACATCTGGTCATCGTGGTGCCAAACGGGTGCTAAATGGGTAGAGTGCACCTAACAATAGTGCTGAAACATGTGCAGCATTGCTCATCAACCATGTATTCTCCAGATTTGGTTTACCCCAAAGAATCGAGTCAGATCGGGGAACCCACTTCACTAGCGAAGTGATGACAAAAATATGGAAAATACTAGGGGTAAAAAGAAAGCTCCATATTGCTTATAGAGCTGCCTCAAGTGGTGGTGCAGAGCGTTACAACCAGTTCACTGTTAAAATCCTCAAGAAGTTTGTGAGTGAAACAGGTAAAGACTAGGATGTAAAACTACCTCTAGTCTTAATGGCATTAAGAGCAACTCCAAGTAGTGCTACCAAGATGTCACCTTTTGAACTGATGACTGGTAGAAGAATGGTTCTACCTCAGCATCTGCTATACCGTACCGAAATTTGATAAACGCTGCCAATACACATCAATATGTGGAGAACCTAAGAAAGCACCTGCAAATAAATGATAAAGTTTATCTTTATAACTTTGGAAGAGATCAGGTTAGGGAGAGGAAATTTATTCCATCAGGGAAAGGTCCTTTTGTCATTACTGACAAAATATATCCAGTGGCCTATAAAATAAGGATCCCCAAAAATGAAAGTTTGATAGATAAATGGGTCCATATCAATCAATTGCGAGCATGTCATCCTAGGTCCCAACTACAAGTCATAGAGGGAGAATGAAGTGTCATATCCCCAAATGCACTAAAGACATATTGTAGCTAAAAAATGCCTAGCTGATAAGCATGAAGGCTCAAAAATGACGGACTTTCTACATAGAAGGCTGTCTATGATGTATACGGCCAACATCCTCGCCGACTACCACTGACTTTGATCCAATCCAAATACATGTGTCCTACATATATTTGAATTCGAAAGGGGGAATTATGTCAGGGTACAGGTAAATGACATTTATATATTATATATATATATATATATATATATATATATATATATATATATGTACTAACATAGATATGTGTAAATAGGGCAGGGGAATGTGTTTATGTATGAAACCCCATTTTTATCAGGTATTGCTGAAATAGGGTTGAAATTCTGATGTCAGGATTTGATTCACAAAACCCCCACAAGTTGAATAAACATTTCAGGACTAAATTGCAGAAAGGATGTCTCCAGAGACTTTGACACTAAAGCATTTGCTCTTTAGTTGGAAGTGCAAATTTCATAACACTCTTTACCCCATGCAGTGAATGAGGACGAGATGTCTGGAATCTCTCTTTCAGGCCTGATGAGACTCGTGGGGAAGAGCAGTGGGGGTTAAAGAAATGGCTTTTAACAGCTGCTTGTTAAGTGACCCATACTATGTAACTGCTGACATTTGAATATACATAATGTAGACATGATGTCTGGGTTAGGATAACACACAGTGAAAGCACATGGCTTACATTGTAATTTCAAATCTCACTGTTCCAAACAACTGTATTTAGATTTCAAGTAAAATACACTTCTAGGAAATATATGTTTTAATGGATATGAGACTGTCTATGTGATATTAAATATTAACACATGAATATATATATGTGGGAGATGAATTAAAATGTTGTAATAAATTAAAAGGCAATTGCAATAAACCCATTGTTAAAAGACAGCAGAGAAATTATTACATGTGTGTATATATATATATATATACACATATACATATATTCAGACCACATATTATATTAAATAAATAATTGCTATATTGAATAATAACTACATTAACAATATTGCAAATAGACATATGAATGCTTGAATCATTTCTAACAATTATTTCCCTTTCTATTGCAGGCATCAATTCATATATGCAGAAATTGTAAAATGTGAAGCATGCTGTATTTACATGAATACAATGTCAGGATTTAAATATTATCAATCTTGAATAGTTAGCAGTATAAATTGCTTTAATTTAATATAATGGTGTTTGGTATAGAAATGATCAGAAAATTCATAAGATACTACCCTATCTAAAATTAATATTGTGAGTGATTGATGCAGGAAGTTGTGATCAAATGAATAGCCATTTCATAGAAATACTGAATTGTTTTAAAAATGTTAGTTAGGTGAATCTGTTTTGTGTTCGTCTACTGCCCCCGAGTGGCCAGAATCCAGTAGGACAGTTAAGGGAATTAACTGTTCAAAAGCTGTGTTTTAATGGTGAACATGTTCAGCTCCGTTAAGGGCCAATCCGATTAGATATTCCAGATATCCAATCAGCAGGGAAAAGCATGAGGGCCAATCCGAGGCAAGGTTTCCGTTTGGGCGTTTCCAAACTCACCTATGATGGAAAGCTTATATAAGTAATGCAAGAGAAACAAAAGGACAGATTCTGCTGGCTGACTGATAACTGGTGTGCTGGGCGTGAGATACCATTTTACTTTGGCAAAGCTGATCTATTCTTTTCTCATTGATTGCAAGATATACTTATTGGTTTCTGAGGTGAGATAATTCCTATTAAGGAATACTGGATATCGATTGGCGTTCATCTGGTAAAGTATGTATGTATATATATATATATATATATATATATATATATATATATATATATATGTAAAAGATTATTGGTAAGATCATAGTCAAATTATAATAAATAGATTTAAAGAGAACACTCTGTATTTTTACTTATATTCATAGCCCTGTGTAGGATCAAGTTTATCTTTTGTATGCTAAGAATTCATTTAAAGCAATTGTTCACAGCAAGAATATATGTATTTTTAGTATCCTAATTAGAATTGTATTAGAATCAATTGCAGCTAACTAGCTGAATGTATATGTATATATATATATATATATATATATATATATATATATATATATATATATATCATCCTATTGTGTAAATTAGCATTATTAAAATTGTATCAGCCTGAAGGTTCAGTGGTTTATACTTTAGTCTCATTGTGTTAATTGAATGAAAGGCTATTGTAAATCAGGCTGGTTTTAAAGGTAAATTTTTCTGGGCTTTGTAAGAAGTATAGCATATCTTAATAATTTTAAACGCATATAATATTGTTTCATGTTCTGGTATTACAAATATATTCCAATATGCTCATAGATATTAACTAAATAAAAGAATTCAGACATTTATATTAATTTAATGGTTTCTAGTAGATGCATATTGATTGAGGGTTGATATTTTTAAAGGATGATTTTAAATACATTGTATTATAACCCTGCCATAGGCTGATATATTATTTGGAGAGCACTACTGAATATTTTTATAAATATACTGACAATACGCTCCTTCTTAGAAGAAGGGTTAGGACATAATGAAGGAACAACAATTTCCTGATTAATATTCTTATTAGAAACAACCTCAAAGAACATTAAAGGGACAGTCTACACCAAAATTTTTCTTATTTAAAAAGATAGATAATCCCTTTATTACCCATTCCCCATTTTTGCATAACCAACACAGTTATATTAATATACTTTTTACCTCTGTGATTACCTTGTATCTAAGCCCCTGCAGCCTCCTTATCCAAGTGCCTTTGACAGACATGCAGTGTAGTCAATCAGTGAAGACTCCTAAATAACTTCACGGGAGTGAGCACAATGTTATATATATGACACATGTGAACTAGCACAGTCTAACTGTGAAAAACTTTCAAAATGCTCTGAGCTAGGAGGTGGTTTTCAACTGTTTAGAAATCTGTTTGAGTCTAGCTAGGTTTAGCTTTTCAAAAATACCACCAAGGGAACAAAGCAAATTTGATGATAAAAGTAAATAGGGCATGCAATGTTAAACAGCTTTCCTATCTGATTCATGAAAGTTTAGTTTTGACTTTACTGTCCCTTTAAGAACTAAATTCAAACTCCAGGGTGGAGCAATTGGTCTAAACACAGGCTTAATTCTGGTTAGAGCCTGACAAAAAGACTGAACGTCTAGAAAATCTGCCAAACGTTTATGTAGTAAAATTGACAAAGCAGAAATTTGTCCCTTTAAGGAACTCGCTGATAGCCCTTTCTCCAATCCTTCTTGGAGAAAAGACAGAATTCTGGGAATCCTAACTCTACTCCCTGAGTAGCCTTTGGATTCACACCAAAAAAGATATTTACGCCATATCTTATGATAGATCTTTCTAGTGACAGGTTTACGTGCCTGAATCAAAGTATCAATGACCGAATCAGAGAACCCCCGCTTAGATAAAATCAAGCGTTCAATCTCCAAGCAGTCAGTTGCAGAGAAACTAGATTTGGGTGTTGGAAGGGTCCCTGAATGAGAAGATCCTGCCTTAATGGAAGCTTCCACGGCGGCAGAGAGGACATGTCCACTAGATCGGCATACCAAGTCCTGCAAGGCCACGCAGGTGCGATTAGAATTACTGAAGCCCTCTCCTGTTTGATCCGAGCACTCACCCGAGGCAGGAGAGCAACGGTGGAAACACATAAGCTAGGTTGAACGACCGAGGCACTGCCAAGGCATCTATCAGTTCGGCCTGAGGATCCCTTGACCTGGATCCGTATCTTGGAAGCTTGGCATTCTGACGAGATGCCATCAGATCCAACTCCGGTCTGCCCCATCTGAGGATCACAGTGGCAAAGACCTCCGGATGGAGTTCCCACTCCCCCGGATGAAACGTCTGTCTGCTTAAGAAGTCCGCTTCCCAGTTGCCCACTCCTGGGATGTAGATTGCTGACAGATAACAAGAGTAGGCCTCCGCCCACCGAATTATCTTGGATACTTCTGTCATCGCTAAGGAACTCCTTGTTCCTCCCTGATGATTGATGTAAGCCACAGTCGTGATGTTGTCCGACTGAAAGCGAATGAATTTGACCGAAGCCAACTGAGGCCACGCCTGAAGCACATTGAATATTGTTCTCAATTCCAGAATATTGATTGGAAGAAGAGACTCCGACTGAGTCCACACACCCTGAGCCTTCAGGGAATTCCAGACTGCACCCCAACCTAGAAGGCTGGCGTCCGTCGTCACTATCACCCATGAGGGTCTGTGAAAACACATCCCTTGGGACAGATGATCCTGAGACAACCACCAAAGAAGAGAATCTCTTGTCTCCTGATCCAGATCTGAGGAGACAAATTTGCATAATCTCCATTCCACTGTCTGAGCATGCTCAGCTGTAGTGGCCTGAGATGAAAACGAGCAAACGGAATGATGTCCATTGCCGCCACCATCAATCCAATTACCTCCATGCACTGGGCCACTGATGGCCGAGGATTGGACTGAAGGGCTCGGCATGTATTCAGAATCTTTAACTTTCTGACCTCTGTCAAGAAAATTTTCATGGATATGGAATCTAATAGAGTTCCCAGGAAGGGAACCTTGGTCTGTGGAATTAACTCTTTTCTAGATTCACCTTCCACCTGTGAGTCCTCAGAAAGGACAGAACCATGTCTGTATGAGACTTTGTCATATGGTAAGACGACGCCTGGATCAGAATATCGTCCAGATAAGGCGCCACTGCAATACCCCGCGGCCTGAGAAACGCCAGAAGGGACCCTAAAACCTTTGTGAAGAACCTGGGTGCTGTGGCCAACCCGAAAGGAAGAGCCACGAACTGAAAATGTTTGTCCAGGAAGGCAAACCTTAGGAACGGATGAGGACCCTTGTGGATAGGAATATGAAGGTATGCATCCTTTAAGTCCACGGTAGTCATATATTGACCCTCCTGGATCAATGGCAGAATTGTTCGAATAGTCTCCATTTTGAATGATGGGACTCTGATAAACTTGTTTAGACTCTTTAAATCTAAAATGAGTCGAAATGTGCCCTCTTTTTTGGGGACCACGAAAAGATTTGAGTAAAAACCTTGTCCCTGTTCCAGTCTTGGAACGGGGCGAAATACTCCCATAGTAGAGAGGTCTTTTACGCAACGTAAGAATGCCTCTCTTTTTGTCTGGTCTGCAGACAATCGTGAAAGAAGAAACCTCCCCCTTGGGAGAGAACTTTTGAATTCCAGCTGATACCCTTGGGACACGATCTCCATTTTCCAAGGATCCTGAACATCTCTTACCCAAGCCTGGGCAAAGAGAGAGAGTCTGCCCCCTACTAGATTCGGTCCCGGATCGGGGGCCGCCCCTTCATGCTGTTTTGGTAGCAGCAGCGGGCTTCTTGGGTTGTTTACCCTTGTTCCAAGCCTGGTTGGATCTCCAGATGGACTTGGCCTGAGCAAAATTCCCTTCCTGCTTGGCGGAAGAAGAGAAAGAAGAGGGGACTCCTTTAAAGTTCCGAAAGGAACGAAAATTATTTTGTTTACCCCTCAGTTTAGCAGTTATATCCTGAGGTAGGAGATGACCCTACCTCCCGTGATGTCAGAAATGATCTCTTTCAAGTCAGGCCCGAATAGGGTTTTCCCCTTGAAAGGAATAGCCAAAAGCTTTGACTTAGATGACACATCAGCAGACCAAGATTTTAACCATAACGCTCTAAAATGGCCAATCCGGCATTCTTAGCCGCCAATTTGGCAATTTGAGGGGCGGCATCTATAATAAAAGAATTAGCCGTCTTAAGAGCCTTAATTCTGCCTAAAATATCCTCTAAAAGGAGTGTCAGTCTTACAAGACTCTTCTAATGCATCAAACCAGAAGGCCGCCACAGTGGTAACTGGTACAATGCAGGCCTTCAGTTGTAACAGGAAACCTGATGAATAAACAGCTTCATTAGAAGACCCTCCCATTTCTTATCCATAGGGTCTTTGAAAGCACAACTATCCTCAATAGGAATAGTTGTACACTTAGCTAGGGTAGAAATAGCTCCCTCCACCTTAGGGACTGTTTGTCAAGAGTCCTGAACAGTGTCAGGTCTGGGTTACATTTTCTAAAAAGTAGGAGAAGGTGAGAACGGGATACCCGGTCTATCCTTTCCCTCTTAATAATCTCTGAAATTCTCTTAGGAACAGGAAAGACATCAGTGTAAGCAAGTACCTCTAAGTATTTGCCCATCTTACACAATTTCCCCGGTGTTACAACAATAGAGTCACAGTCATCCAGAGCTCTAAGCACAAAGGATGGCGAACACACCAATAAACAGAATAAAGTAAAAACTCTGTTATAGTCTCACTACCCTTCATAAAATAACCAGCAAGAGAATTGGTTAAGTCCCTGAGCAGAGTTCTCTGTGCCAAGAAAACTTGCCCCAGCATGTATAAGTTATTTAAGAGAATATAGAGGCAGGATCTACATACAAAATTGCCTGGAATTGAAATGCTGCTTAGAGTTCTCCTAACCCATGTGAAATAACACCATCTTTGCTTTGCACATTAAGGGTTAAAATGTATGTGTATGAAATGTAACATGTGATTGACAGTTCATATAATATTAGCTGCACTCCCAATTATTCTCTCTTTATTTGGAAATTTGTTCCTTTGAAAACCAGCCGGGGAGGTACCGTGCGACTCGATAGAGAATTGAGCCTAAACGCACGCATACTATTTCCGCTCCTTCGTAGTACATATGACAACATCTAGAGCGAGGAAAAAAAGAAACCGCTTAATACGGAGATAAATTTGTGCGCACAATGGCGCGTAACAAGGCTCCGCCCATCGTGGGCGTGTCAAGCTAAATCTCCATAGCGCGGCAAAAAAATGGTGCCGTCGGGAGTCCTTTAGTCAGAACTAATACCCGTCCAAATCCCCTGTCGGCCACAGAGATTTCCCTGTCGGCTGAGGAACACAATGCCTCGTCTAAGCCGAAGTTACCAGGGTCAGCCTTACAAAAACAGTTGTCTCAGAAATCGCATCTGTTACTCCATGCTGCTGTCAAAATAAAGTTCTCAGTCAGTTCCCCTTGTTTCGTCTTGCCGAATAACACATTGGAACCTAGAGTTAGTACCCTGTCTGTCAGCTTGTCAGAAATAAAAGCGAAAGAAACAGGAATAAATAACCTCCTTATAGTACAAAATCCTATATAACTTAGTATAGAAAATAGGATAAATCTCTTCTCCGGCTGACAAGGTAGTAATAAGCCGCTGGGAGTGTGGTTTGGGAGGTACTAAACAGGCTTTAAAACTTACCCCTAGGGATAATCCATAAACAATGTGCTAATTCATTTCTGCATGCATGTCTCCAGAAAAAAGATTAGCACTTACCTTATACTTTGTCTGCCCGGCAGAAAGGCATCTCACCTGGCTTGTGAAGCACTTCATCCTCTTCACATTGGCCTCAATTTTGCTTGTAGCATGACAGGGTTCTCCACACTGAAGATGTTTCATTACACTACCTTCAGCTGCTCTGTGGGAACCAGTATGGATCTTAGATAAAGTTTGCTAAGATCATCAACATCAGGGCAGAAAAATAAAATGTCTCCACTCCTCTTGGGAAGTTATAGACTGACGATTTCTCCCTGAGAAAAATAGTACTCACTGGAACCATTTTAAAATAAAAAACTTCTTGATTGAAGAATCTAAACTAACACCTCACTTTACCTCTTCCTATTACTAACACAGGCAAAGAGAATGACTGGGGGTGGAGGGAAGGGAGGAGCTATATATACAGCTCTGCTGTGGTGCTCTTTGCCACTTCCTGTTAGCCGGAGGTTAATATCCCACAAGTAAGGATGAAATCGGTGGACTTGTCATATCTTGTAGAAGAAATACAGTTTTAAAAAAAGGGTACCATGCTTAATTGGGTTATTCTCCATAGATCTATATCCAAATATGGTCTACTGTCTTAAAGGTATATCCGGCTCCTTATTATTCTTACTGGATTTGTCAACCTCATCACACAGGCACTAGAGACTATGTCATACAGAGAGCTACACCACACAGGCACAAGAGGCTATGTTATACAGACAGCTACACCATGCAGGCACAAGAGGCTATGTCATACAGACAGCTACACCATGCAGGCACAAGAGGCTATGTCATATAGACAGCTACTGTACACCACACAGGCACACGATACTATGTCATACAGACAGCTACACCATGCAGGCACAAGAGGCTATGTCATACAGGCAGCTACACCACGCAGGCACAAGAGGCTATGTCATACAGGCAGCTACACCATGCAGGCACAAGAGGCTATGTCATACAGGCAGCTACACCACGCAGGCACAAGAGACTATGTCATACAGACAGCTACACCATGCAGGCACAAGAGGCTATGTCATATAGACAGCTACTGTACACCACGCAGGCACAAGAGGCTATGTCATACAGACAGCTACACCACACAGGCACAAGAGGCTATGTCATACAGACAGCTACACCACGCAGGCACCAGAAGCTATGTCATACAGACAGCTACACCACACAGGCACAAGAGGCTATGTCATACAGACAGCTACACCACACAGGCACAAGAGGCTATGTCATACAGAAAACTACACCACACAGACACAAGAAGCTATGTCATACAGAAAACTACACCACACATACACAAGAGGCTATGTCATACAGAGAACTACACCACGCAGACACAAGAGGCTATGTCATACAGAAAACTACACCACGCAGACACAAGAGGCTATGTCATACAGGCAGCTACACCATGCAGGCACAAGAGGCTATGTCATACAGACAGTTACACCACGCAGACACAAGAGGCTATGTCATACAGGGAACTACACCACGCGGACAAAAGAGGCTATGTCATACAGAGAACTACACCACAGACACAAGAGGCTATGTCATACAGAGAACTACACCACGCAGACACAACAGGCTATGTCATACAGAGAACTAGACCAAGCAGACACAAGAGGCTATGTCATACAGAGAACTACACCACGCAGACACAAGAGGCTATGTCATACAGAGAACTAGACCACGCAGACACAAGAGGCTATGTCATACAGAGAACTAGACCACGCAGACACAAGAGGATAAGTCATACAGAGAACTACACCATGCAGGCACAAGACGCTAGGATACACAGATCAGTTACCTAGGACAAGCTAACAGGTCAAATGCACAAAACAAACTGTGACTAAATATGCACAATACAACCCAACAGCAAAAGAAAGAATTGTGCATTAATATTCCCTTTGCAAACAATGATACTGAACACAACAGGGCATTTCTTGCAGTAAAATAAGTCACAAACGCACAAGCAAAACCAGCACCAAATACAACCATTTGAGTCTTCTCATTATCAGAGCAGAAGGCCGTGCCGTACCATATAAAACAAAATTTATGCTTACCTGATAAATTTATCTCTCTTGTGGTGTATCCAGTCCACGGGTTCATCCATTACTTGTGGGATATTCTCCTTCCCAACAGGAAGTTGCAAGAGGACACCCAGGGCAGAGCTGTCTATATAGCTCCTCCCCTAACTGCCACCCCCAGTCATTCGACCGAAGACAAGCAAGAAAAAGGAGAAACTATAGGGTGCAGTGGTGACTGTAGTTTAAAAATAAAAAACACCTGCCATAAAGTGACAGGGCGGGCTGTGGACTGGATACACCACAAGAGAAATAAATTTATCAGGTAAGAATAAATTTTGTTTTCTCTTGTAAGGTGTATCCAGTCCACGGGTTCATCCATTACTTGTGGGATACCAATACCAAAGCTTTAGGACACGGATGAAGGGAGGGACAAGGCAGGCACTTAAACGGAAGGCACCACTGCCTGCAAGACCTTTCTCCTAAAAATAGCATCCGAGGAAGCAAAAGTATCAAATTTGTAGAATTTAGAAAAAGAATGAAGCGAAGACCAAGTCGCCGCCTTACAAATCTGTTCAACAGAGGCCTCATGTTTAAAAGCCCATGTGGAAGCTACCGCTCTAGTAGAATGAGCTGTAATTCTTTGAGGAGGCTGCTGGCCAGCAGTCTCATAAGCTAAACGGATTATGCTTCTTAGCCAAAAAGAAAGAGAAGATGCCGAAGCCTTTTGGCCTCTCCTCTATCCAGAGCAGACAACAAACAATGCAGATGTTTGACGAAAATCCATAGTAGCTTGTAAATAAAACTTTAAAGCACGAACCCCGTCAAGATTGTGTAACAGACGTTCCTTCTTTGAAGAAGGATTAGCACATAGTGACGGAACTACAATCTCCTGATTGATATTCTAATTAGATACCCCATTAGGAAGTTTGGTACGCAACACTACCTTATCTATATGGAATATCAGATAAGGGGAATCACACTGTAAGGCAGATAACTCTGAAACTCTTCGAGCCGAAGAGATAGCTACTAAAAACAGAACTTTCCAAGATAAAAGCTTGATATCTATGGAATGCAAGGGTTCAAACGGAACCCCTTGAAGAACTTTAAGAACTAAATTTAAACTCCATGGTGGAGCAACAGGTTTAAACACAGGCCTGATTCTAACCAAAGCCTGACAAAACGCCTGAACGTCCGGAACATCAGCCAGGCGCTTGTGCAAAAGAATAGACAGAGCAGAAATCTGTCCCTTTAAGGAACTAGCCGATAATCCCTTTTCCAATCCTTCTTGGAGAAAAGATAGTATCCTAGGAATCCTGACCTTACTCCACGAGTAAACCTTGTATTCACACCAATGAAGATATTTATACCATATCTTATGATAGATTTTCCTGGTGACAGGCTTTCGAGCTTGAATCAAGGTATCAATGATCGACTCGGAGAAACCACGTTTTGATAAAATCAAGCGTTCAATCTCCAAGCAGTCAGACGCAGAGAAATTAGATTTGGATGTTTGAATGGACCTTGGAGTAGAAGGTCCTGCCTCAGCGGCAGAGTCCATGGTGGAGAGGATGACATGTCCACCAGATCCGCATACCAAGTCCTGCGTGGCCACACAGGCGCTATCAAAAATACCGAAGCTCTCTCCTGCTTGATCTTGGCTATCAGACGAGGGAGGAGAGGAAACGGTGGAAACACATAAGCCAGGTTGAAGGACCAGGGCACTGCTAGAGTATCTATCAGCGCTGCCTGGGGATCCCATGACCTGGACCTGTAACAAGGAAGCTTGGCATTCTGACGAGACGCCATCAGATACAGTTCTGGTTTGCCCCATAGTTGAATCAGCTGGGCAAATACCTCCGGATGGAGCTCCCACTCCCCCGGATGAAAAGTCTGCCGACTTAGAAAATCCGCCTCCCAGTTCTCTACTCCTGGGATATGGATAGCTGAGAGATGGCAAGAGTGAACCTCTGCCCATAGAATTATCTTGGAAACCTCCATCATTGCCAGGGGACTCCTTGTTCCCCCCTGATGGTTGATATAGGCTACAGTCGTGATATTGTCCGACTGAAATCTGATGAACTAGGCCGCAGCTATTTAAGGCCAAGCCTGAAGAGCATTGAATATCGCTCTGAGTTCCAGAATGTTTATCGGAAGGAGGGCTTCCTCCTGAGTCCACGAACTCTGAGCCTTCAGGGAGTTCCAGACTGCACCCCAGCCCAGAAGGCTGGCATCTGTCGTCGCTATAGTCCACTCTGGCCTGCGGAAACTCATTCCCCTGGACAGATGGACCTGAGATAACCACCAGAGAAGAGAATCCATGGTCTCTTGATCCAGATTTAACAGAGGAGACAAATCTGTGTAGTCCCCATTCCACTGGTTGAGCATGCAAAGTTGCAGTGGTCTGAGATGTAGGCGGGCAAACTGAACTATGTACATTGCCGCTACCATTAGGCTGATCATTTCCATACACTGAGCCACTGATGGCCGAGAAGTGAAATGAAGAGCACGGCAAGAAGTTAAAAGTTTTTATATCCTGACTTCTGTCAGAAAAATTTTCATTTCTACTGAATCTATCAGTGTTCCTAGGAAGGAAACTCTTGTGAGAGGAGAGAGAGAACTCTTTTCTATGTTCACTTTTCACCCGTGAGACCTCAGAAAGGCCAGAACAATGTCCGTATGGGACTTGGCGATTTGAAAAGTCGACACCTGAATCAGAATGTCGTATAGGTAAGGGGCTACCACTATGCCCCGCGGCCTTAGAGCCGCCAGAAGGGACCCTAGAACCTTCGTAAAGATTCTTGGTGCCGTGGCTAACCCGAAGGGAAGAGCCACAAACTGGTAATGCCTGTCTAGGAAGGCGAACCTGAGGAACTGATGATGATCTCTGTGAAACGGAATGTGGAGATAAGCATCCTTTAAGTCCACGGTAGTCATATATTGACCCTCCCGGATCATAGGGAGGATGGTTCGGATTGTCTCCATCTTGAAGGATGGGACCCTGAGAAATTTGTTTAGGATCTTGAGATCCAAGATAGGTCTGAAAGTTCCCTCTTTTTTGGGAACTATAAATAGGTTTGAATAAAAACCCAGCCCCTGTTCCTCTCTTGGAACTGGATGGATCACTCCCATAACCAGTAGGTCTTGAACGCAACGTAAGAATGCCTCTCTTTTTATCTGGTTTACAGATAGTTGTGAGAGGTGAAATCTCCCCTTTGGAGATGAACCTTTGAATTCCAGAAGATATCCCTGGGAAACAATCTCTAGCGCCCAAGGATCCTGGACGTCTCTTGCCCAAGCCTGGGCGAAGAGAGAAAGTCTGCCCCCTACTAGATCCGGTCCCGGATCGGGGGCTACTCCTTCATGCCGTCTTAGAGGCAGCCGCAGGTTTCTTGGTCTGCTTCCCCTTGTTCCAAGCCTGGTTAGGTCTCCAGACTGGTTTGGACTGGGCGAAATTTCCCTCTTGTTTTGCAGGAAACTGAAGCTGCGGCACTTTTGAAGTTTCGAAAGGAACGAAAAACCTGAATTCTTAGCCGTTAGTTTGGTTAACTGAAAAACGGCGTCAGAAATAAAGGAATTAGCTAACTTAAAGGGACAGTATACTGAAAAATAGTTTTTCGCTTAATGTGTTTACAATTGCTTTTTTTTACCAACTGCAGAGAAAAAAATGTATGAAAAATAGCTTTTAATGTTTTTTTGTGTATATTAAAGCTCTGATTTTGTGTTTTGAAGCCAGAACCTAATAAAAACAGAATTTATGCTTACCTGATAAATTACTTTCTCCAACGGTGTGTCCGGTCCACGGCGTCATCCTTACTTGTGGGATATTCTCTTCCCCAACAGGAAATGGCAAAGAGTCCCAGCAAAGCTGGTCACATGATCCCTCCTAGGCTCCGCCCACCCCAGTCATTCGACCGACGGACAGGAGGAAATATATATAGGAGAAACCATATGATACCGTGTTGACTGTAGTTAGAGAAAATAATTCATCAGACCTGATTAAAAAACCAGGGCGGGCCGTGGACCGGACACACCGTTGGAGAAAGTAATTTATCAGGTAAGCATAAATTCTGTTTTCTCCAACATTGGTGTGTCAGGTCCACGGCGTCATACTTACTTGTGGGAACCAATACCAAAGCTTTAGGACACGGATGAAGGGAGGGAGCAAATCAGGTCATGGAAGGCACCACGGCTTGCAAAACCTTTCTCCCAAAAATAGCCTCCGAAGAAGCAAAAGTATCAAATTTGTAAAATTTGGCAAAAGTGTGCAGTGAAGACCAAGTCGCTGCCTTACATATCTGGTCAACAGAAGCCTCGTTCTTGAAGGCCCATGTGGAAGCCACAGCCCTAGTGGAGTGAGCTGTGATTCTTTCAGGAGGCTGCCGTCCGGCAGTCTCATAAGCCAATCGGATAATGCTTTTAAGCCAAAAGGAAAGAGAGGTAGAAGTCGCTTTTTGACCTCTCCTTTTACCAGAATAAACAACAAACAAGGAAGATGTTTGTCTGAAATCTTTAGTAGCCTCTAAATAGAATTTTAGAGCACGGACTACGTCCAAATTGTGTAACAAACGTTCCTTCTTTGAAACTGGATTCGGACACAAAGAAGGTACAACTATCTCCTGGTTAATATTTTTGTTGGAAACAACTTTCGGAAGAAAACCAGGCTTAGTACGCAAAACCACCTTATCTGCATGGAACACCAGATAGGGCGGAGAACACTGCAGAGCAGATAACTCTGAAACTCTTCTAGCAGAAGAAATTGCAACCAAAAACAAAACTTTCCAAGATAATAACTTAATATCTACGGAATGTAAGGGTTCAAACGGAATCCCTTGAAGAACTGAAAGAACTAGATTTAGACTCCAGGGAGGAGTCAAAGGTCTGTAAACAGGCTTGATCCTAACCAGAGCCTGAACAAATGCTTGAACATCTGGCACAGCTGCCAGTCTTTTGTGAAGTAAAACAGATAAAGCAGAGATCTGTCCCTTCAGAGAACTTGCAGATAATCCTTTCTCCAAACCTTCTTGTAGAAAGGATAGAATCTTAGGAATTTTTATCTTGTTCCATGGGAATCCTTTAGATTCACACCAACAGATATATTTTTTCCATATTTTATGGTAAATTTTTCTAGTTACAGGCTTTCTAGCCTGAATCAGAGTATCTATTACAGAATCTGAAAACCCACGCTTTGATAAAATCAAGCGTTCAATCTCCAAGCCGTCAGTTGGAGGGAAACCAGATTCGGATGTTCGAATGGACCCTGAACAAGAAGGTCCTGTCTCAAAGGTAGCTTCCATGGTGGAGCCGATGACATATTCACCAGGTCTGCATACCAAGTCCTGCGTGGCCACGCAGGAGCTATCAAGATCACCGAGGCCCTCTCCTGATTGATCCTGGCTACCAGCCTGGGGATGAGAGGAAACGGTGGGAATACATAAGCTAGGTTGAAGGTCCAAGGTGCTACTAGCGCATCTACTAGGGTCGCCTTGGGATCCCTGGATCTGGACCCGTAGCAAGGAACCTTGAAGTTCTGACGAGACGCCATCAGATCCATGTCTGGAATGCCCCATAATTGAGTTATTTGGGCAAAGATTTCCGGATGGAGTTCCCACTCCCCCGGATGGAATGTCTGACGACTCAGAAAATCCGCTTCCCAATTTTCCACTCCTGGGATGTGGATCGCAGACAAGTGGCAGGAGTGATCCTCTGCCCATTGAATTATCTTGGTCACTTCTTTCATCGCCAGGGAAGTCCTTGTTCCCCCCTGATGATTGATATATGCAACGGTCGTCATGTTGTCTGACTGAAACCTTATGAATTTGGCCTTTGCTAGTTGAGGCCAAGCTCTGAGAGCATTGAATATCGCTCTCAGTTCCAGAATGTTTATCGGGAGAAGAGACTCTTCCCGAGACCATAGACCCTGAGCTTTCAGGGATTCCCAGACCGCGCCCCAGCCCACTAGGCTGGCGTCGGTCGTGACAATGACCCACTCTGGTCTGCGGAAGCTCATTCCCTGTGACAGATTGTCCAGGGTCAGCCACCAACGGAGTGAATCTCTGGTCTTTTGATCTACTTGAATCGTCGGAGACAAGTCTGTATAATCCCCATTCCACTGTCTGAGCATGCACAGTTGTAATGGTCTTAGATGAATTTGTGCAAAAGGAACTATGTCCATTGTTGCAACCATCAATCATATTACTTCCATGCACTGCGCTATGGAAGGACGAGGAACAGAATGAAGTACTTGACAAGAGCTTAGAAGTTTTGATTTTCTGACCTCTGTCAGAAAAATCCTCATTTCTAAGGAATCTATTATTGTTCCCAAGAAGGGAACTCTTGTTGACGGGGACAGAGAACTTTTTTCTTTGTTCACCTTCCATCCGTGAGATCTGAGAAAGGCTAGGACGATGTCCGTATGAGCCTTTGCTTTTGACAGGGACGACGCTTGAATCAGGATGTCGTCCAAATAAGGTACTACTGCAATGCACCTTGGTCTTAGAACCGCTAGAAGGGACCCTAGTACCTTTGTGAAAATCCTTGGAGCAGTGGCTAATCCAAATGGAAGTGCCACAAACTGGTAATGCTTGTCCAGAAAAGCGAACCTTAGGAACTGATGATGTTCCTTGTGGATAGGAATATGTAGGTACGCATCCTTTAAATCCACGGTAGTCATAAATTGATTTTCCTGGATAGTAGGTAGGATCGTTCGAATAGTTTCCATTTTGAACGATGGTACCCTGAGAAATTTGTTTAGGATCTTTAGATCCAAAATTGGTCTGAATGTTCCCTCTTTTTTGGGAACTATGAACAGATTGGAATAAAATCCCATTCCTTGTTCTCCTATTGGAACTGGATGTATCACTCCCATCTTTAACAGGTCTTCTACACAATGTAAGAATGCCTGTCTCTTTATTTGGTTTGAAGATAATTGAGACCTGTGGAACCTTCCCCTTGGGGGTAGTTCCTTGAATTCCAGGAGATAACCTTGAGAAACTATTTCTAGCGCCCAAGGATCCTGAACATCTCTTGCCCAAGCCTGAGCAAAGAGAGAAAGTCTGCCCCCCACTAGATCCGGTCCCGGATCGGGGGCTATCCCTTCATGCTGTTTTGGTAGCAGTGGTAGGCTTCTTGGCCTGCTTACCCTTGTTCCAGCCTTGCATTGGTTTCCAGGCTGGTTTGGGTTGTGAAGTATTACCCTCTTGCTTAGAGGATACAGAATTAGAGACTGGTCCGTTTCTGCGAAAGGGACGAAAATTAGGCTTATTATTAGCCTTAAAAGACCTATCCTGTGGGAGGGCGTGGCCCTTTCCCCCAGTGATGTCTGAAATAATCTCTTTCAAATCAGGTCCAAATAATGTTTTACCTTTGAAAGGAATGTTAAGCAATTTTGTCTTGGAAGACACATCCGCTGACCAAGACTTTAGCCAAAGCACTCTGCGCGCCACGACAGCAAACCCTGAATTTTTCGCCGCTAATCTAGCTAATTGCAAAGCGGCATCTAAAACAAAAGAGTTAGCCAATTTAAGTGCTTGAACTCTGTCCATAACCTCCTCATACGAAGATTCTTTACTGAGCGATTTTTCTAGTTCCTCGAACCAGAAACACGCTGCCGTAGTGACAGGAACAATGCATGAAATTGGTTGTAGAAGGTAACCTTGCTGTACAAAAATCTTTTTAAGCAAACCCTCTAATTTCTTATCCATAGGATCTTTGAAAGCACAACTATCTTCGATAGGAATAGTAGTGCGTTTGTTTAGAGTAGAAACCGCCCCCTCGACCTTGGGGACTGTCTGCCATAAGTCCTTTCTGGGGTCGACTATAGGAAATAATTTCTTAAATATAGGGGGAGGAACAAAAGGTATGCCGGGCCTTTCCCATTCCTTGTTTACTATGTCCGCCACCCGCTTGGGTATAGGAAAAACATCGGGGGGCACCGGAACCTCTAGGAACTTGTCCATCTTACATAATTTCTCTGGAATGACCAAATTGTCACAATCATCCAGAGTAGATAACACCTCCTTAAGCAGTGCGCGGAGATGTTCTAATTTAAATTTAAATGTCACAACATCAGGTTCAGCTTGATGAGAAATTTTTCCTGAATCTGAAATTTCTCCATCAGACAAAACCTCCCTCATGGCCCCTTGAGATTGGTGTGAGGGTATGTCAGAACAGTTATCATCAGCGTACTCTTGCTCTTCAGTGTTTAAAACAGAGCAATCGCGCTTTCTCTGATAAGTAGGCATTTTGGATAAAAGATTTGCTATGGAGTTATCCATTACAGCCGTTAATTGTTGCATGGTAATAAGTATTGGCGCACTAGATGTACTAGGGGCCTCCTGTGTGGGCATAACTGGTGTAGACACAGTAGGGGATGATGTAGTATCATGTTTACTCCCCTCATTTGAGGAATCATCTTGGGCAATATCATTATCTGTTGCATTACTGTCCTTACTTTGTTTGGACACTATGGCACAATTATCACATAAATTTAAATGGGGAGACACATTGGCTTTCATACATATAGAACATAGCTTATCTGATGGTACAGACATGTTAAACAGGCTTAAACTTGTCAACAAAGCACAAAAAACGTTTTAAAATAAAACCGTTACTGTCACTTTAAATTTCAAACTGAAAACACTTTATTACTGAATATGTGAAAAAGTATGAAGGAATTGTTCAAAATTCACCAAAATTTCACCACAGTGTCTTAAAGCATTAAAAGTATTGCACACCAAATTTCAGAGCTTTAACCCTTAAATTAACGGAACCGGAGCCGTTTTTACATTTAACCCCTATACAGTCCCAGAATGAGGCTCTGTCTATAACTAGAAAGGCCCCCATCTGAAAAAGGTGTCCAACACAGTGCCTGCCGTTTTTCTAAACATTCCCAAAGATTATAATACCAATAATTAGTTAGAATCTGCATAATATGCCTAGTAAAGCAATTGTTTTAGCCCAGAAAAATGTCTACCAGTTTTTAAGCCCTTTTTGAAGCCCTTTATTCTTTTATGTTTAACTAAGAAAATGGCTTACCGGTCCCCATGAGGGGAAATGACAGCCTTCCAGCATTACATGGTCTTGTTAGAAATATGGCTAGTCATACCTTAAGCAGAAAAGACTGCTAACTGTTTCCCCCAACTGAAGTTACTTCATCTCAACAGTCCTGTGTGGAAACAGCAATCGATTTTAGTTACTGTGCTAAAATCATCTTCCTCTTACAAACAGAAATCTTCATCCTTTTCTGTTTCAGAGTAAATAGTACATACCAGCACTATTTTAAAATAACAAACACTTGATAGAAGAATAAAACTACATTTAAACACCAAAAAACTCTTAACCATCTCCGTGGAGATGTTGCCTGTGCAACGGCAAAGAGAATGACTGGGGTGGGCAGAGCCTAGGAGGGATCATGTGACCAGCTTTGCTGGGACTCTTTGCCATTTCCTGTTGGGGAAGAGAATATCCCACAAGTAAGGATGACGCCGTGGACCGGGACACACCAATGTTGGAGAAATGGGTTGAGCTTGTAGGTATAATCAGATCTCATTACTGTATCACATTGTATACATATACCTGCTTCTTTATCTTATATCTGTCCATAAAACAATCACCAGTACTTGGAGAGAACAATGGAAAATCAACATTGTATTACCTTATCTCTGCTATATCCCACTGGGAGTGTAATTTCTTCTGCTGGCTGTGTTTACAAAGCTTATCTATAGCTGGGACCTGCGGCCACAAACTTTCAGAATAGGTGGGGATACCACATGCTAAATCAGCTATTTCAAATGCCAATATAAGGGTAAAGGAGCTACTTGTAAACAATTTAATACACTCCAGCAGGTAAAGTGGATCATTGGGAACAAATTAAAGAGGATAAAAATTTTGAGTAAACTGTCCCTTTAAGAGCTTTAATCCTGTCTAGAATATCGTCTAGCGGAGTCTCCACCTGCAGAGCCTCCTCAAGAGACTCGAACCAAAAAGCCGCTGCAGCAGTAACTGGGGGCTATGCATGCAAGAGGCTGGAGAATAAAACCTTGATGAATAAAAATTTTCTTAAGGAGACCCTACAATTTTTTATCCATAGGATGTAGGAAAACACAACTGTCCTCGACGGGGATAGTTGTACGCTTAGCTAGGGTAGAGACTGCTCCCTCCACCTTAGGGACCATCTGCCACGAGTCCCGTACGGCGGCATCTATGGGAAACATCTTTTTGAAAGCAGGAGGGGTAGAGAACGGCACACCTGGTCTATCCCATTCCTTACTAATAATTTCCGAAAACCTCTTAGGGACTGGAAAAACATCAGTGTAAACAGGCACTGCAAAGTATTTGTCCATTTTACACAATTTCTCTGGAACCACAATGGGGTCACAATCATCCAGAGCCGCTAAAACCTCCATAAGCAATAAGCGGAGGTGTTCAAGCTTAAATTTAAACGCTGTCATTTCAGAATCAGACTGAAGCAACGCCTTCCCTGAGTCTGAAATGTCACCCACAGATAGAAGCTCACCTGCCTCGGCTTCTAAGTATTGTGAGGGTATATCGGACACAGGCATTAAAGCTTCAGAAAGCTCTGAATTAGTTCTAGCCCCAGAACTGTCTCGCTTTCCTTGTAACCCTGGCAGTTTGGAAAATAACTCTGTGAGAGTAGCATTCATAACTGCCGCCATGTCCTGTAAGGTAAAAGAATTAGACGCGCTAGATGTACTTGGCGTGACTTGAGCGGGAGTTATAGGTTCTGACACATGGGGAGAGCTTGATGGCATAATCTCCCTTTTACCAGTCAGAGAATCCCTTGGAGATAAATCTTTAAGCGCCATAATATGATCTTTATAGTTTATAGAAATTTCAGTACATTTGGTACACATTCTAAGAGGGGGTTCCACAATGGCTTCTAAACATATTGAACAAGGAATTTCCTCTATGTCAGACATGTTTAACAGACTAGTAATGAGACAAGCAAGCTTGGAAAACACTTTAATAAAGGTAAAACAGCAATTAAACAAAAACGTTACTGTGCCTTTAAGAGAAAAAAACTAACACTTAAACTGCAAAACAGTGTAAAAATATAGTAAAGTCTTTGAAATTTTTACAGTGTGTGTAAGGGACTAAAGCAACATTGCACCCACTTGCAAATGGATGATTAATCCCTTAGGCCCCAAACCGAATTTAAAAACGTTAAAAAACATTAAAAGACAGTTAAGCACCCTGCCACAGCTCTGCTGAGGCTCCTACCTGCCCTCAAGTATGATTTTGTGCAGAAATAAACCCCTTATAATGGTCCTCAGGTGCCAGAGGACTCCTCTAGGGAAGCTGGATGTCTCATTCTGAATTAAAACTGCGCATTTAGAGCGCTAAAATAGGCCACTCCCACCATGTACTGGATGCCAGAGGGGCCTTAAGAAAATACTCCTAGGAGTATCTGATTAGCCATGTGGAAACTAGGCCCCAAATAAAGAGTTATCTCCCTCAGAGAAAAAACGTCCTATTTATGAAATCATGTAAACGTTTTGTCACTAAGTAATATGAGTATTAACATGAATATTACCCTGTTTTGTAAGCATGATCCCAGTCGCTGTTAAATCACTGCATCAGGCTTACCTCAAATACACAAGGCTCTGTCAGCATTTTCTAGAACTCATTCATCTCTCTAGAAATAAATATACTGAACATACCTCAAAGCAGGTATTCTGCAGACCATTCCCCCAACTGAAGTTGTCCCATACGCTTCAGTTATGTGTGAGAACAGCAATGGACCTTAGTTACAAACCGCTAAGATCATCAACCTCCAGGCAGAACTCTTCTTTTAATTTCTGTCTGATAGTAAAACAGTACAACGCCGGTACCATTTAAAAATAACAAAACTTTTGATTGAAGGTAAAACTACACTAAGTCACCACATATCTCTTGATACTTCCTATCTTGTCGAGAGCTGCAAGAGAATGACTGGGGGTGGCAGTTAGGGGAGGAGCTATATAGACAGCTCTGCTGTGGGTGTACTCTTGCAGCTTCCTGTTGGGAAGAAGAATATCCCACAAGTAATGGAAGAACCCGTTGACTGGATACACCTTACAAGAGAAATATATGTACCGTTTAACAAATGAGTCTAATTACACATCAGTTACAATTGAGTTGTCTGATTTCAGATTCCCAACCTAGAAAGTGAATTTAGCGCATAACACCATCTACTGCTGCTGGATCAATCTGTTTCACAGGAGTGTGCAAGGTCAGACAGCAGCGCAGCAGTTAGTACTTAGGGCGGTATCACAAGGATCTTTATGAACATTGTTACACGCACGCTGAGTAATAAATGTCAGAGACTAAGGTCACATTCCTAATAAACCTTTTAACAACCCATAAAACATCTGAGTGAGAAAAGAAAGTTAAGCAGCACAGCAAGAAACAAACCATGAGAGTGATGCTATGAAATAAATACACACGACCAATCGCCTTGTTGCAGGGTATAAATAACAAACAGCAAGAAACAAAACAGAGAAGTGATGTTATGAAATGAATACATACGACCAATCGCCTTGTTGCAGGGTATAAATAACAAGCACAACAAGAAACAAACCATAAGAGTGAGGCTATGAAATGAATACACACGACCAATCACCTTGTTGCAGGGTATAAATAACAAGCACAACAAGAAACAAACCATAAGAGTGAGGCTATGAAATGAATACACACGACCAATCGCCTTGTTGCAGGGTATAAATAACAAACAACAAGAAACAAACCATGAGAGTGAGGCTATGAAATGAATACACACGACCAATCGCCTTGTTGCAGGGTATAAATAACAAACACAACAAGAAACAAACCATAAGAGTGAGGCTATGAAATGAATACACACGACCAATCGCCTTGTTGCAGGGTATAAATAACAAACAACAAGAAACAAACCATGAGAGTGAGGCTATGAAATGAATACACACGACCAATCGCCTTGTTGCAGGGTATAAATAACAAACACAACAAGAAACAAACCAGAGAAGTGATGTTATGAAATGAATACACACAACCAATCGCTTTGTTGCAGGGTATAAATAACAAACAACAAGAAACAAACCATGAGAGTGAGGCTATGAAATGAATACACACGACCAATCGCCTTGTTGCAGGGTATAAATAACAAACACAACAAGAAACAAACCATGAGAGTGAGGCTATGAAATGAATACACACGACCAATCGCATTGTTGCAGGGTATAAATAACAAACAACAAGAAACAAACCATAAGAGTGAGGGTATGAAAAGAATACACACGACCAATCACCTTGTTGCAGGGTATAAATAACAAACACAACAAGAAACAAACCTTGAGAGTGAGGCTATGAAATGAATACACACAGCCAATCGCCTTGTTGCAGGGTATAAATAACAAACACAACAAGAAACAAACCATAAGAGTGAGGCTATGAAATGAATACATACGACCAATCACCACCTTGTTGCAGGGTATAAATAACAAACACAACAAGAAACAAACCATAAAAGAGTGAGGCTATGAAATGAATACACACGACCAATCACCTTGTTGCAGGGTATAAATAACAAACACAACAAGAAAAAAACCATAAGAGTGAGGCTATGAAATTAATACACACGACCAATCACCTTGTAGCAGGGTATAAATAACAAACACAACAAGAAACAAACCATAAGAGTGAGGCTATGAAATGAATACACACAACCAATCGCCTTGTTGCAGGGTATAAATAACAAACACAACAAGAAACAAACATTGAGAGTGAGGCTATGAAATGAATACACACAACAAATCGCCTTGTTGCAGGGTATAAATAACAAACACAACAAGAAACAAACCATAAGAGTGAGGCTATGAAATGAATACACACAACCAATCGCCTTGTTGCAGGGTATAAATAACAAACACAACAAGAAACAAACCATAAGAGTGAGGATATGAAATGAATACACACGACCAATCGCCTTGTTGCAGGGTATAAATAACAAACACAACAAGAAACAAACCATAAGAGTGAGGCTATGAAATGAATACACACGACCAATCGCCTTGTTGCAGGGTATAAATAACAAACAACAAGAAACAAACCATAAGAGTGATGCTATGAAATGAATACACACGACCAATCGCCTTGTTGCAGGGTATAAATAACAAACACAACAAGAAACAAACCATAAGAGTGATGCTATGAAATGAATACACACGACCAATCGCCTTGTTGCAGGGTATAAATAACAAACACAACAAGAAACAAACCATAAGAGTGAGGATATGAAATGAATACACACGACCAATCGCCTTGTTGCAGGGTATAAATAACAAACACAACAAGAAACAAACCATAAGAGTGAGGCTATGAAATGAATACACACGACCAATCGCCTTGTTGCAGGGTATAAATAACAAACACAACAAGAAACAAACCATAAGAGTGAGGCTATGAAATGAATACACACGACCAATCGCCTTGTTGCAGGGTATAAATAACAAACACAACAAGAAACAAACCATGAGAGTGAGGCTATGAAATGAATACACACGACCAATCGCCTTGTTGCAGGGTATAAATAACAAACAACAAGAAACAAACCATAAGAGTGAGGCTATGAAATGAATACACACGACCAATCGCCTTGTTGCAGGGTATAAATAACAAACACAACAAGAAACAAACCATGAGAGTGAGGCTATGAAATGAATACACACGACCAATCACCTTGTTGCAGGGTATAAATAACAAGCACAACAAGAAACAAACCATAAGAGTGAGGCTATGAAATGAATACACATGACCAATCGCCTTGTTGCAGGATATAAATAACAAACAACAAGAAACAAACCATAAGAGTGAGGCTATGAAATGAATACACATGACCAATCGCCTTGTTGCAGGGTATAAATAACAAGCACAACAAGAAACAAACCATAAGAGTGAGGCTATGAAATGAATACACACGACCAATCGCCTTGTTGCAGGGTATAAATAACAAACACAGCAAGAAAACACAATTTATGCTTACCTGATAAATTTATTTCTCTTGTGGTGTATCCAGTCCACGGATCATCCATTACTTGTGGGATATTCTCATTCCCAACAGAAAGTTGCAAGAGGACACCCACAGCAGAGTTGTAATATAGCTCCTCCCCTAACTGTCATAGCCAGTCATTCGACCGAAAACAAGCCGAGAAAGGAGGAACCATAGGGTGCAGTGGTTACTGTAGTTTAAATTTAAAAATTACCTGCCTTAAAATGACAGGGCGGGCCGTGGACTGGATACCACACAAGAGAAATAAATTTATCAGGTAAGCATAAATTGTGTTTTCTCTTGTAAGGTGTATCCAGTCCACGTATCATCCATTACTTGTGGGATACCAATACCAAAGCTAAAGTACACGGATGAAGGGAGGGACAAGGCAGGAACTTAAATGGAAGGAACCACTGCCCGTAAAACCTTTCTCCCAAATATAGCCTCCAAAGAAGCAAAAGTATCAAATTTGTAAAATTTTGAAAAAATATGAAGCGAAGACCAAGTCGTCGCCTTGCAAATCTGATCAAAAGAAGCCTCATTTTTAAAGGCCCAAGTGGAAGCCACAGCTCTAGTGGAATGAGCTGTAATCCTTTCAGGAGGTTGCTGTCCAGCAGTCTCATAGGCTAAGCGGATTAAGCTTCTTAGTCAAAAAGAAAAA
>NC_069501.1:1279128181-1279163106 GCF_027579735.1 Bombina bombina | reverse complement strand
AGATTCTTCTTCAAATTCTACCAGAGAAGGAATAACACACTCCGGTGCTATTATAAAATAACAAACTTTTGATTGAAGGTATGAAACTAAGTATAATCACCACAGTCCTCTCACACATCCTATCTATTCGTTGGGTGCAAGAGAATGACTGGTAATGGCAGTTAGGGGAGGAGCTATATAGCAGCTCTGCTGGGTGAATCCTCTTGCACTTCCTGTTGGGGAGGAGTTAATATCCCATAAGTAATGGATGATCCGTGGACTGGATACACTTAACAAGAGAAATAACAAACACAACAAGAAACAAACCATAAGAGTGAGGCTATGAAATGAATACACACGACCAATCGCCTTGTTGCAGGGTATAAATAACAAACACAACAAGAAACAAACCATAAGAGTGAGGCTATGAAATGAATACACACGACCAATCGCCTTGTTGCAGGGTATAAATAACAAACACAACAAGAAACAAACCATGAGAGTGAGGCTATGAAATTAATACACACGACCAATCGCCTTGTTGCAGGGTATAAATAACAAACAACAAGAAACAAACCATAAGAGTGAGGCTATGAAATGAATACACACGACCAATCGCCTTGTTGCAGGGTATAAATAACAAACACAACAAGAAACAAACCATGAGAGTGAGGCTATGAAATGAATACACACGACCAATCGCCTTGTTGCAGGGTATAAATAACAAACACAACAAGAAACAAACCATGAGAGTGAGGCTATGAAATGAATACACACGACCAATCACCTTGTTGCAGGGTATAAATAACAAACACAACAAGAAACAAACCATAAGAGTGAGGCTATGAAATGAATACACACGACCAATCGCCTTGTTGCAGGGTATAAATAACAAACACAACAAGAAACAAACCATGAGAGTGAGGCTATGAAATGAATACACACGACCAATTGCCTTGTTGCAGGGTATAAATAACAAACACAACAAGAAACAAACCATGAGAGTGAGGCTATTGTTACGGTTACCCTTAGTCTCGCTGAGAGATGGACCGCTTAGTAGCCTGGATCCCTATTGCTAAAGAGGGGAGAAGCTGCTTTCCATAGTATTCTATATGAGTCTCGCAAATATTGAATAATCTCCCTTAGCTGCAGTACAGCTAGGATACACTTCTGCCCACAAAAACGAGTCAACGCTGCGATTGAGGGTCAAACAAGAACTCAGGACTGGGATGCCCAGCCTGCTTTTTATTAAGGTTACATGCACACAGGGCACTCCCAGGGGGAGAGGGGGGGAAGCACAAAATCCCCCATCACACATTTAGATAGAGAGCACTGTCCTTTGACAGGCCACAATAGGATTACAGTACTTAAGATAACAAGTTTACAAGTTCATCTTATCAATTAGCAGTCTGGCTCCAGAGGTGATTAGACAATAGTTTCTAAAAGCTGAAAAAAAAGAGTTAACTCTTTATGAAATGATACTTGTTACGGTTTTCTTGGAGCCCTTCTTAGGCGCTGGCTTGCTGGTTCAGGCATTGCTGCTGGGAAATAAGCTCTTCACAACAAAATAACTAATGCTTCTGTAACAGTGCTCCCTTTCTGTGGAACACTCTGGCAGACACGGTCTGACCCCTTTTCGGGGCAGACTAAGGCTGTCCAGACCGCTGGTTATGCGGGGCTGAGGTCGGTTTGTCTGGACAACCCGTCGGCGTTGCCATTCTGTTTCCCAGGTCTGTAAGTAATGGTGAAATTGAAGGGTTGCAACGATAAGCTCCAACGTAATAGCCTGCCGTTATCTCCAGAGACCCGGTTCAGCCACACCAACGGGTTATGGTCGGTGACCAGAGTGAACTCCTGACCATATAAATAGGGAGTCAATTTCTTTAATGCCCACACCAAAGCCAAACACTCCTTTTCGACCGCTGCATAGCTGACTTCGCGGGGCAGGAGCTTCCGGCTGATGTAGGCAACTGGATGCTCCCCTCCATCTTCGCCTACTTGGCTGAGGACGGCTCCCAGCCCAAACATGGAAGCATCTGTATGGACGATAAAACGTTTGTTAAGGGCTGGGGCCGCCAAGACAGGAGCGTTAATTAGAGCATTTTTGAGAGCCTGGAAAGCCGTTTCACAGTGGGGAGACCACAGGACCTGTCGAGGTAAGTTCTTCTTGGTCAAGTCAGTCAGGGGTTTGGCAAGTGTGCTGTAGTCTGGTACGAACCGTCTATAGTACCCTGCCGTGCCCAGGAAGGCTAGGACCTGAGTCTTAGTGATGGGGGTGGGCCAATTGGCGACAGCTTCTATTTTGGCCGGCTCTGGTCGCTGCTTTCCACACCCCACCCGGTGACCCAGGTACTGTACCTCGGCCATCCCAAAGTGGCATTTTTCTGGCTTCAGAGTCAGGCCAGCAGCCCGGATCTGATCCAGAACCATTCCCACATGAGCTAAGTGGTCCTCCCAGGACTCACTGTGGATCGCTATGTCGTCCAGGTAGGCGCAAGCAAAACTCTGGAAGCCATCCAGGAGCCTATCCACCAAGCGCTGGAATGTAGCTGGGGCATTCTTCATCCCAAACGGCATTACCCTAAACTGATATAAGCCGAATGGGGTGACGAATGCCGACTTGGGGATAGCCTCCGGGGCCAGGGGAATCTGCCAGTAACCTTTGCAGAGGTCAATAGTGGTCAGGTAATTTCCCCTGGCTATACGATCGAGTAGCTCGTCTACCCTGGGCATAGGGTAAGCGTCCGTCACAGTATTTTCATTGAGCCTCCGATAGTCTACGCAGAACCGGGTGGTCCCATCTTTCTTGGGCACCAAGACAACTGGGGAGGCCCAGGGACTATCGGAGGGCTCAATTACACTGAGCTGGAGCATCTCATCGATCTCCTTCTTCATTCCTGTCCTAACTGCTTCGGGGATTCGGTACGGAGCCTGGCGCAAGGGAGCTTGTCCCGGAGTATCTACCTGGTGGGTGGTTAAAGTAGTGTACCCTGGCTTCGGGGAGAAGGTGAGGTGTTTGGACTGGAGGAGTTGGTTGAGCTGCTCCCTTTCAGTGGGGCTAAGTCGGTCCCCTATCTGAACCTGCGCCACTATACCTGTGGGGAGGCTCTTTTCTAATAGGTCTGGAATGGGTAAACTGTCGGGGTCTTCCTGAGGGGAACAACATACGGCCGTCACGTTCTCTGGTCGCTCAAAATATTCCTTGAGCATGTTTACATGGAATGTCTTTCTAAGATTGTTGTCGTGGCAGCTAGCTATCACATAAGTGGTGTCTCCCCTTTTCTCTACGATCTGGTAGGGACCCTGCCAGGACGCCTGCAATTTGTCTGTCTTCACCGGCTTAAGTACTAACACCTTTTGTCCTATGGTGAAGATTCTCTTTCGGGCCCCCCGATCGTACCATACTTTCTGTCTTCTCTGGGCCAACTGGAGATTAGCCCGCACGGATTTGGCTAATTGCTCCATTCGGTCCCTGAGTTCCAGCACGTATGGCACAATTGGGACACCGTCAGCCTCCATCTCTCCCTCCCAGTGCTCCCGGATCAGGTTTAGGGGTCCCCGTACCTTTCTTCCGTAGAGCAACTCGAAGGGAGAGAACCCTGTCGTTTCCTGGGGCACCTCCCGATAAGCAAATAGGAGGTGCGGCAGGAAGCGTTCCCAGTCTCGGTATTCCTGAGTGAACGTCTTGAGCATTTGCTTGAGGGTCCCATTGAACCTCTCACACAGCCCGTTCGTCTGGGGGTGGTATGGGGAGCTCAGGAGGGACTTAATTTTGCAAACCTGCCAGAGTTGTTGGGTCAATTCAGCCGTAAATTGGGTGCCTCGGTCGGATAGGATTTCTTTTGGAAATCCTACCCGGGAGAACACCTGTACTAGTGCATTCGCTACTGTATCCGCTTGTATGTTGGATAGGGCGACAGCCTCTGGGTACCTGGTAGCGTAGTCCACTACGGTAAGAATGTATCGCTTACCGGAGGGACTAGGGGTAGCCAGTGGTCCCACTAGGTCAATAGCAACCCGGCTGAAGGGTTCCTCTACAATGGGCATATTTACTAGCTGGGCTTTAGGGTGATCGCCTCGCCTTCCTACTCGTTGACACACATCGCAGGTGTTACAGTAAGTTCTAACGTCAGCGTGCACCCCTGGCCAAAAGAACGTGTGAGTAATGCGGTGTAGGGTACGGGTAACGGCTAGGTGGCCTGCTAAGGGGATGTCGTGGCCTATTTTGAGGATTTCTTGACGGTATTTGTGGGGCACTACCAGCTGTCGCCTACGCTGTCCCCTTTTCTCTGTCCAGCGGTATAGTTTCCCTTTTTCCCATAAGAATGTTTCGTTATCTGCCCCGCCCCCTCCGGTCTCTGCTCGTTCCCGGTACTTTTGTAAGGTCGGGTCAGTCTTAGACTCTGCCTCGAAAGCATCTGGGGTGTCCCAGGGTATGGGGCCTAACCTGTCAGGCAAGGTTGGGGTAGGTCTTACCTGTGTCTCCCGCACTGGTGAGAGCTCTCGCTCCGTCCGGGCTTGGGCCCGTGTAGTCACTGGGTCCGCCTCGTTGTTGCATACTGGAGCATAGGCAGAAGTCATGGGGCCCAAATCGTTGCCCAGTAGTACTTCGGCAGGTAAATTATCCATTAGGCCCACGTTCACAGCCCCCTTTCCCGCTCCCCAATCAAGATGCACTTTAGCTGTTGGAATTTTGTACACATCCCCCCCCGCCACTCTAACGGCCACAGTCTGTCCGGATCGCTTGTGCTCTGGCACCAAATGACTCTGTACCAGCGTGATAGTAGCCCCTGTGTCTCGCAATCCCTCGGTAGATCGCCCCTCGAGCCATACCCTCTGCCGATGGTGCTGGCGGTTATCTGAGGCAGCATATACAGGGTCTGCCTCGTGAAGCGGCCCCACATATCCCTCCATAGGGGCCTCTTGGTTAACACAGAGGGCCCGGGCCGGACGATAGGACCCAGAGGGGTAATTGTAATTCCTGGGTGTCTGGTGCGTATTAAGGGGGCAGCTAGCCATGAAATGCCCTGGTTGCTTGCATCGGTGGCAAGTCGGTCTGGGACGCTCAGAGCTGTTATTGGGTGGTCCTGAGTGTCGGACGGGCCCTGTGGGCACCGGGGCTCGGAATTCAGCACGAGGGGGTGCACGGTAAACCTCTCTGGGTACGACCCGTGCTGGAGCTCGGTAGTTCATGGGTTCGTGAAGACGGGAGTCATAATGTTCATCGGCCAATTTGGCTGCTTCTTCTAAGGTAGAAGGCCGCCTGTCTCGCAGCCATTCCTTCCCTTGCTGTTCCATGCCATTATAAAAATGTTCTAAGAGAAACAATTGTAAAATTTCCTCCCCAGTCACCGCTTTACTTCCTCTCAGCCAGTGATTTGCCGCTCTCCGCATTCGGTGCGCCCATTCCATATGGGTATCGTTAGGCTTCTTTTCCGTGCCCCGAAACTGTCGGCGATACGTGTCCGGAGTTACAGCGTACCGTCGCAACAGTGTCTCCTTAACTAGCTCATACTGTGTCACTTCCTCAGCACCCAGAGTACGAAAGGCTTCCAGGGCTCGCCCGGATAGTTTCCCAGACAATATCGTGGGCCACTCTCTGTTGGGAATCTGGTGCAGGGCACATTGCCTTTCGAAGTCCGCCAAATATTCATCAATCCCTGTCTCGCTCTCTAGGAAGGGTCGAAATGCCGCATAGGGTATCTTGGGCCTCCCAGCATTTTCGACAGGGATGATTACCTGCGGGGCTTCAGCATTGTGGTGTGCGTTTGCTAGGTTGAGTTCGTGGGCTCGAGTCTCTCGTATATCCTCGTCCGCCTCCGCCATCAACTGCTGTACCAATTCCATGGAGGGGTTCGGCCCGTATAATGAGAGCCTTTCCCGAACAATCCTGGTTTTTTCGTCACTAATCGTGGTCGGTGTTTCCGCCATTGTGAAGCTCTGATCCAGTTCGGTCAATTCTGCGATCAGCTCTCTCCTCGGCCGGTTGCTGGCGTACCCCCCTCTGCTTTCAAGTAAATCCTTTAGGGTGGTACGCTTCAATTTTTCGTAAGCGCTCTCCATCCGTTCTGTAACTCTCCTAGGAAATCCAGGAAAATCCCGCCGCTGCCGCCAAATGTTACGGTTACCCTTAGTCTCGCTGAGAGATGGACCGCTTAGTAGCCTGGATCCCTATTGCTAAAGAGGGGAGAAGCTGCTTTCCATAGTATTCTATATGAGTCTCGCAAATATAGAATAATCTCCCTTAGCTGCAGTACAGCTAGGATACACTTCTGCCCACAAAAACGAGTCAACGCTGCGATTGAGGGTCAAACAAGAACTCAGGACTGGGATGCCCAGCCTGCTTTTTATTAAGGTTACATGCACACAGGGCACTCCCAGGGGGAGAGGGGGGGAAGCACAAAATCCCCCATCACACATTTAGATAGAGAGCACTGTCCTTTGACAGGCCACAATAGGATTACAGTACTTAAGATAACAAGTTTACAAGTTCATCTTATCAATTAGCAGTCTGGCTCCAGAGGTGATTAGACAATAGTTTCTAAAAGCTGAAAAAAAAGAGTTAACTCTTTATGAAATGATACTTGTTACGGTTTTCTTGGAGCCCTTCTTAGGCGCTGGCTTGCTGGTTCAGGCATTGCTGCTGGGAAATAAGCTCTTCACAACAAAATAACTAATGCTTCTGTAACAGCTATGAAATGAATACACACGACCAATCGCCTTGTTGCAGGGTATAAATAACAAACAACAAGAAACAAACTATAAGAGTGAGGCTATGAAATGAATACACACGACCAATCACCTTGTAGCAGGGTATAAATAACAAACACAACAAGAAACAAACCATGAGAGTGAGGCTATGAAATGAATACACACGACCAATCGCCTTGTTGCAGGGTATAAATAACAAACACAACAAGAAACAAACCATGAGAGTGAGGCTATGAAATGAATACACACGACCAATCGCCTTGTTGCAGGGTATAAATAACAAACACAACAAGAAACAAACCATAAGAGTGAGGCTATGAAATGAATACACACGACCAATCACCTTGTTGCAGGGTATAAATAACAAACAACAAGAAACAAACCATAAGAGTGAGGCTATGAAATGAATACACACGACCAATCGCCTTGTTGCAGGGTATAAATAACAAACAACAAGAAACAAACCATAAGAGTGAGGCTATGAAATGAATACACACGACCAATCGCCTTGTTGCAGGGTATAAATAACAAACACAACAAGAAACAAACCATAAGAGTGAGGCTATGAAATGAATACACACGACCAATCGCCTTGTTGCAGGGTATAAATAACAAACACAACAAGAAACAAACATTGAGAGTGAGGCTATGAAATGAATACACACAACAAATCGCCTTGTTGCAGGGTATAAATAACAAGCACAACAAGAAACAAACCATAAGAGTGAGGCTATGAAATGAATACACACGACCAATCGCCTTGTTGCAGGGTATAAATAACAAACACAACAAGAAACAAACCATGAGAGTGAGGCTATGAAATGAATACACACGACCAATCGCCTTGTTGCAGGGTATAAATAACAAACACAACAAGAAACAAACCATGAGAGTGAGGCTATGAAATGAATACACACGACCAATCGCCTTGTTGCAGGGTATAAATAACAAACAACAAGAAACAAACATTGAGAGTGAGGCTATGAAATGAATACACACAACAAATCGCCTTGTTGCAGGGTATAAATAACAAGCACAACAAGAAACAAACCATAAGAGTGAGGCTATGAAATGAATACACACGACCAATCGCCTTGTTGCAGGGTATAAATAACAAACACAACAAGAAACAAACCATAAGAGTGAGGCTATGAAATGAATACACACGACCAATCGCCTTGTTGCAGGGTATAAATAACAAACACAACAAGAAACAAACCATGAGAGTGAGGCTATGAAATGAATACACACGACCAATCGCCTTGTTGCAGGGTATAAATAACAAACAACAAGAAACAAACTATAAGAGTGAGGCTATGAAATGAATACACACGACCAATCAACTTGTAGCAGGGTATAAATAACAAACACAACAAGAAACAAACCATGAGAGTGAGGCTATGAAATGAATACACACGACCAATCGCCTTGTTGCAGGGTATAAATAACAAACACAACAAGAAACAAACCATGAGAGTGAGGCTATGAAATGAATACACACGACCAATCGCCTTGTTGCAGGGTATAAATAACAAACACAACAAGAAACAAACCATGAGAGTGAGGCTATGAAATGAATACACACGACCAATCGCCTTGTTGCAGGGTATAAATAACAAACACAACAAGAAACAAACCATAAGAGTGAGGCTATGAAATGAATACACAAGACCAATCGCCTTGTTGCAGGGTATAAATAACAAACAACAAGAAACAAACCATAAGAGTGAGGCTATGAAATGAATACACACGACCAATCGCCTTGTTGCAGGGTATAAATAACAAACAACAAGAAACAAACCATAAGAGTGAGGCTATGAAATGAATACACACGACCAATCGCCTTGTTGCAGGGTATAAATAACAAACAACAAGAAACAAACCATGAGAGTGATGCTATGAAATGAATACACACGACCAATCGCCTTGTTGCAGGGTATAAATAACAAACACAACAAGAAACAAACCATGAGAGTGAGGCTATGAAATGAATACACACGACCAATCGCCTTGTTGCAGGGTATAAATAACAAGCACAACAAGAAACAAACATTGAGAGTGAGGCTATGAAATGAATACACACGACCAATCGAATTGTTGCAGGGTATAAATAACAAACACAACAAGAAACAAACCATAAGAGTGAGGATATGAAATGAATACACACGACCAATCGCCTTGTTGCAGGTATAAATAACAAACACAACAAGAAACAAACCATGAGAGTGAGGCTATGAAATGAATACACACGACCAATCGCCTTGTTGCAGGGTATAAATAACAAACACAACAAGAAACAAACCATGAGAGTGAGGCTATGAAATGAATACACACGACCAATCGCCTTGTTGCAGGGTATAAATAACAAACACAACAAGAAACAAACCATGAGAGTGAGGCTATGAAATGAATACACACGACCAATCGCCTTGTTGCAGGGTATAAATAACAAACACAACAAGAAACAAACCATGAGAGTGAGGCTATGAAATGAATACACACGACCAATCGCCTTGTTGCAGGGTATAAATAACAAACAACAAGAAACAAACTATAGAGAGTGAGGCTATGAAATGAATACACACGACCAATCAGCCTTGTAGCAGGGTATAAATAACAAACACAACAAGAAACAAACCATGAGAGTGAGGCTATGAAATGAATACACACGACCAATCACCTTGTTGCAGGGTATAAATAACAAACACAACAAGAAACAAACCATGAGAGTGAGGCTATGAAATGAATACACACGACCAATCGCCTTGTTGCAGGGTATAAATAACAAACACAACAAGAAACAAACCATGAGAGTGAGGCTATGAAATGAATACACACGACCAATCGCCTTGTTGCAGGGTATAAATAACAAACACAACAAGAAACAAACCATAAGAGTGAGGCTATGAAATGAATACACACGACCAATCGCCTTGTTGCAGGGTATAAATAACAAACAACAAGAAACAAACCATAAGAGTGAGGCTATGAAATGAATACACACGACCAATCGCCTTGTTGCAGGGTATAAATAACAAACAACAAGAAACAAACCATGAGAGTGAGGCTATGAAATGAATACACACGACCAATCGCCTTGTTGCAGGGTATAAATAACATACAACAAGAAACAAACCATAAGAGTGAGGCTATGAAATGAATACACACGACCAATCGCCTTGTTGCAGGGTATAAATAACAAACAACAAGAAACAAACCATAAGAGTGAGGCTATGAAATGAATACACACGACCAATCGCCTTGTTGCAGGGTATAAATAACAAACAACAAGAAACAAACCATGAGAGTGATGCTATGAAATGAATACACACAACCAATCGCCTTGTTGCAGGGTATAAATAACAAGCACAACAAGAAACAAACATTGAGAGTGAGGCTATGAAATGAATACACACGACCAATCGAATTGTTGCAGGGTATAAATAACAAACACAACAAGAAACAAACCATAAGAGTGAGGCTATGAAATGAATACACACGACCAATCGCCTTGTTGCAGGGTATAAATAACAAGCACAACAAGAAACAAACATTGAGAGTGAGGCTATGAAATGAATACACACGACCAATCGCCTTGTTGCAGGGTATAAATAACAAACACAACAAGAAACAAACCATGAGAGTGAGGCTATGAAATGAATACACACGACCAATCGCCTTGTTGCAGGGTATAAATAACAAACACAACAAGAAACAAACCATGAGAGTGAGGCTATGAAATGAATACACACGACCAATCGCCTTGTTGCAGGGATTAAATAACAAACACAACAAGAAACAAACCATAAGAGTGAGGCTATGAAATGAATACACACGACCAATCGCCTTGTTGCAGGGTATAAATAACAAACACAACAAGAAACAAACCATAAGAGTGAGGCTATGAAATGAATACACACGACCAATCGCCTTGTTGCAGGGTATAAATAACAAACAACAAGAAACAAACCATAAGAGTGAGGCTATGAAATGAATACACACGACCAATCGCCTTGTTGCAGGGTATAAATAACAAACACAACAAGAAACAAACCATAAGAGTGAGGGCTATGAAATGAATACACACGACCAATCGCCTTGTTGCAGGGTATAAATAACAAACACAACAAGAAACAAACCATGAGAGTGAGGCTATGAAATGAATACACACGACCAATCACCTTGTTGCAGGGTATAAATAACAAACACACAAGAAACAAACCATAAGAGTGAGGCTATGAAATGAATACACACGACCAATCGCCTTGTTGCAGGGTATAAATAACAAACACAACAAGAAACAAACCATAAGAGTGAGGCTATGAAATGAATACACACGACCAATCGCCTTGTTGCAGGGTATAAATAACAAACACAACAAGAAACAAACCATGAGAGTGAGGCTATGAAATGAATACACACGACCAATCGCCTTGTTGCAGGGTATAAATAACAAACACAACAAGAAACAAACCATAAGAGTGAGGCTATGAAATGAATACACACGACCAATCGCCTTGTTGCAGGGTATAAATAACAAACACAACAAGAAACAAACCATGAGAGTGAGGCTATGAAATGAATACACACGACCAATCGCCTTGTTGCAGGGTATAAATAACAAACACAACAAGAAACAAACCATAAGAGTGAGGCTATGAAATGAATACACACGACCAATCACCTTGTTGCAGGGTATAAATAACAAACACAACAAGAAACAAACCATAAGAGTGAGGCTATGAAATGAATACACACGACCAATCGCCTTGTTGCAGGGTATAAATAACAAACACAACAAGAAACAAACCATGAGAGTGAGGCTATGAAATGAATACACACGACCAATCGCCTTGTTGCAGGGTATAAATAACAAACACAACAAGAAACAAACCATGAGAGTGAGGCTATGAAATGAATACACACGACCAATCGCCTTGTTGCAGGGTATAAATAACAAACACAACAAGAAACAAACCATAAGAGTGAGGCTATGAAATGAATACACACGACCAATCGCCTTGTTGCAGGGTATAAATAACAAACACAACAAGAAACAAACCATGAGAGTGAGGCTATGAAATGAATACACACAACCAATCGCCTTGTTGCAGGGTATAAATAACAAACACAACAAGAAACAAACCATAAGAGTGAGGCTATGAAATGAATACACACGACCAATCACCTTGTTGCAGGGTATAAATAACAAACACAACAAGAAACAAACCATGAGAGTGAGGCTATGAAATGAATACACACGACCAATCGCCTTGTTGCAGGGTATAAATAACAAACACAACAAGAAACAAACCATAAGAGTGAGGCTATGAAATGAATACACACGACCAATCGCCTTGTTGCAGGGTATAAATAACAAACACAACAAGAAACAAACCATAAAGACTGAGGCTATGAAATGAATACACACGACCAATCGCCTTGTTGCAGGGTATAAATAACAAACAACAAGAAACAAACCATAAGAGTGAGGCTATGAAATGAATACACACGACCAATCGCCTTGTTGCAGGGTATAAATAACAAACAACAAGAAACAAACCATGAGAGTGAGGCTATGAAATGAATACACACGACCAATCGCCTTGTTGCAGGGTATAAATAACAAACAACAAGAAACAAACCATAAGAGTGAGGCTATGAAATGAATACACACGACCAATCGCCTTGTTGCAGGGTATAAATAACAAACACAACAAGAAACAAACCATGAGAGTGAGGCTATGAAATGAATACACACGACCAATCGCCTTGTTGCAGGGTATAAATAACAAACACAACAAGAAACAAACCATAAGAGTGAGGCTATGAAATGAATACACACGACCAATCGCCTTGTTGCAGGGTATAAATAACAAACACAACAAGAAACAAACCATGAGAGTGAGGCTATGAAATGAATACACACGACCAATCACCTTGTTGCAGGGTATAAATAACAAACACAACAAGAAACAAACCATGAGAGTGAGGCTATGAAATGAATACACACGACCAATCGCCTTGTTGCAGGGTATAAATAACAAACACAACAAGAAACAAACCATAAGAGTGAGGCTATGAAATGAATACACACGACCAATCGCCTTGTTGCAGGGTATAAATAACAAACAACAAGAAACAAACCATAAGAGTGAGGCTATGAAATGAATACACACGACCAATCGCCTTGTTGCAGGGTATAAATAACGAACACAACAAGAAACAAACCATGAGAGTGATGCTATGAAATGAATACACACGACCAATCGCCTTGTTGCAGGGTATAAATAACAAACACAACAAGAAACAAACCATGAGAGTGAGGCTATGAAATGAATACACACGACCAATCGCCTTGTTGCAGGGTATAAATAACAAACACAACAAGAAACAAACCATGAGAGTGAGGCTATGAAATGAATACACACGACCAATCGCCTTGTTGCAGGGTATAAATAACAAACAACAAGAAACAAACCAGAGAAGTAATGTTATGAAATGAATACACACGACCAATCGCCTTGTTGCAGGGTATAAATAACAAACACTACAAGAAACAAACATTGAGAGTGAGGCTATGAAATGAATACACACGACCAATCGCCTTGTTGCAGGGTATAAATAACAAACACAACAAGAAACAAACCATAAGAGTGAGGCTATGAAATGAATACACACGACCAATCGCCTTGTTGCAGGGTATAAATAACAAACACAACAAGAAACAAACCATGAGAGTGAGGCTATGAAATGAATACACACGACCAATCGCCTTGTTGCAGGGTATAAATAACAAACACAACAAGAAACAAACCATGAGAGTGAGGCTATGAAATGAATACACACGACCAATCGCCTTGTTGCAGGGTATAAATAACAAACACAACAAGAAACAAACCATGAGAGTGAGGCTATGAAATGAATACACACGACCAATCGCCTTGTTGCAGGGTATAAATAACAAACACAACAAGAAACAAACCATAAGAGTGAGGCTATGAAATGAATACACACGACCAATCGCCTTGTTGCAGGGTATAAATAACAAACACAACAAGAAACAAACCATAAGAGTGAGGCTATGAAATGAATACACACGACCAATCGCCTTGTTGCAGGGTATAAATAACAAACACAACAAGAAACAAACCATGAGAGTGAGGCTATGAAATGAATACACACGACCAATCGCCTTGTTGCAGGGTATAAATAACAAACACAACAAGAAACAAACCATGAGAGTGAGGCTATGAAATGAATACACACGACCAATCGCCTTGTTGCAGGGTATAAATAACAAACACAACAAGAAACAAACCATGAGAGTGAGGCTATGAAATGAATACACACGACCAATCACCTTGTTGCAGGGTATAAATAACAAACACAACAAGAAACAAACCATAAGAGTGAGGCTATGAAATGAATACACACGACCAATCGCCTTGTTGCAGGGTATAAATAACAAACACAACAAGAAACAAACCATGAGAGTGAGGCTATGAAATGAATACACACGACCAATCGCCTTGTTGCAGGGTATAAATAACAAACACAACAAGAAACAAACCATGAGAGTGAGGCTATGAAATGAATACACACGACCAATCGCCTTGTTGCAGGGTATAAATAACAAACACAACAAGAAACAAACCATAAGAGTGAGGCTATGAAATGAATACACACGACCAATCGCCTTGTTGCAGGGTATAAATAACAAACACAACAAGAAACAAACCATAGAGAGTGAGGCTATGAAATGAATACACACGACCAATCGCCTTGTTGCAGGGTATAAATAACAAACACAACAAGAAACAAACCATGAGAGTGAGGCTATGAAATGAATACACACGACCAATCGCCTTGTTGCAGGGTATAAATAACAAACACAACAAGAAACAAACCATGAGAGTGAGGCTATGAAATGAATACACACGACCAATCAGCCTTGTTGCAGGGTATAAATAACAAACACAACAAGAAACAAACCATGAGAGTGAGGCTATGAAATGAATACACACGACCAATCGCCTTGTTGCAGGGTATAAATAACAAACACAACAAGAAACAAACCATGAGAGTGAGGCTATGAAATGAATACACACGACCAATCGCCTTGTTGCAGGGTATAAATAACAAACACAACAAGAAACAAACCATAGAGAGTGAGGCTATGAAATGAATACACACGACCAATCGCCTTGTTGCAGGGTATAAATAACAAACACAACAAGAAACAAACCATGAGAGTGAGGCTATGAAATGAATACACACGACCAATCGCCTTGTTGCAGGGTATAAATAACAAACAACAAGAAACAAACCATGAGAGTGAGGCTATGAAATGAATACACACGACCAATCGCCTTGTTGCAGGGTATAAATAACAAACACAACAAGAAACAAACCATGAGAGTGAGGCTATGAAATGAATACACACGACCAATCGCCTTGTTGCAGGGTATAAATAACAAACACAACAAGAAACAAACCATGAGAGTGAGGCTATGAAATGAATACACACGACCAATCGCCTTGTTGCAGGGTATAAATAACAAACACAACAAGAAACAAACCATGAGAGTGAGGCTATGAAATGAATACACACGACCAATCGCCTTGTTGCAGGGTATAAATAACAAACACAACAAGAAACAAACCATGAGAGTGAGGCTATGAAATGAATACACACGACCAATCGCCTTGTTGCAGGGTATAAATAACAAACAACAAGAAACAAACCATAAGAGTGAGGCTATGAAATGAATACACACGACCAATCACCTTGTTGCAGGGTATAAATAACAAACACAACAAGAAACAAACCATGAGAGTGAGGCTATGAAATGAATACACACGACCAATCGCCTTGTTGCAGGGTATAAATAACAAACACAACAAGAAACAAACCATAAGAGTGAGGCTATGAAATGAATACACACGACCAATCGCCTTGTTGCAGGGTATAAATAACAAACACAACAAGAAACAAACCATAAGAGTGAGGCTATGAAATGAATACACACGACCAATCGCCTTGTTGCAGGGTATAAATAACAAACAACAAGAAACAAACCATAAGAGTGAGGCTATGAAATGAATACACACGACCAATCGCCTTGTTGCAGGGTATAAATAACAAACACAACAAGAAACAAACCATGAGAGTGAGGCTATGAAATGAATACACACGACCAATCGCCTTGTTGCAGGGTATAAATAACAAACAACAAGAAACAAACCATAAGAGTGAGGCTATGAAATGAATACACACGACCAATCGCCTTGTTGCAGGGTATAAATAAATAAACAACAAGAAACAAACCATAAGAGTGAGGCTATGAAATGAATACACACGACCAATCGCCTTGTTGCAGGGTATAAATAACAAACAACAAGAAACAAACCATGAGAGTGAGGCTATGAAATGAATACACACGACCAATCGCCTTGTTGCAGGGTATAAATAACAAGCACAACAAGAAACAAACCATTGAGAGTGAGGCTATGAAATGAATACACACGACCAATCGAATTGTTGCAGGGTATAAATAACAAACACAACAAGAAACAAACCATAAGAGTGAGGATATGAAATGAATACACACGACCAATCGCCTTGTTGCAGGGTATAAATAACAAACACAACAAGAAACAAACCATGAGAGTGAGGCTATGAAATGAATACACACGACCAATCGCCTTGTTGCAGGGTATAAATAACAAACACAACAAGAAACAAACCATGAGAGTGAGGCTATGAAATGAATACACACGACCAATCGCCTTGTTGCAGGGATTAAATAACAAACACAACAAGAAACAAACCATAAGAGTGAGGCTATGAAATGAATACACACGACCAATCGCCTTGTTGCAGGGTATAAATAACAAACAACAAGAAACAAACCATAAGAGTGAGGCTATGAAATGAATACACACGACCAATCACCTTGTTGCAGGGTATAAATAACAAACACAACAAGAAACAAACCATGAGAGTGAGGCTATGAAATGAATACACATGACCAATCGCCTTGTTGCAGGGTATAAATAACAAACACAACAAGAAACAAACCATAAGAGTGAGGCTATGAAATTAATACACACGACCAATCGCCTTGTTGCAGGGTATAAATAACAAACAACAAGAAACAAACCATAAGAGTGAGGCTATGAAATGAATACACACGACCAATCGCCTTGTTGCAGGGTATAAATAACAAACACAACAAGAAACAAACCATGAGAGTGAGGCTATGAAATGAATACACACGACCAATCGCCTTGTTGCAGGGTATAAATAACAAACACAACAAGAAACAAACCATGAGAGTGAGGCTATGAAATGAATACACACGACCAATCGCCTTGTTGCAGGGTATAAATAACAAACACAACAAGAAACAAACATTGAGAGTGAGGCTATGAAATGAATACACACGACCAATCGCCTTGTTGCAGGGTATAAATAACAAACACAACAAGAAACAAACCATGAGAGTGAGGCTATGAAATGAATACACACGACCAATCGCCTTGTTGCAGGGTATAAATAACAAACAACAAGAAACAAACTATAAGAGTGAGGCTATGAAATGAATACACACGACCAATCACCTTGTAGCAGGGTATAAATAACAAACACAACAAGAAACAAACTATGAGAGTGAGGCTATGAAATGAATACACACGACCAATCGCCTTGTTGCAGGGTATAAATAACAAACACAACAAGAAACAAACCATGAGAGTGAGGCTATGAAATGAATACACACGACCAATCGCCTTGTTGCAGGGTATAAATAACAAACACAACAAGAAACAAACCATGAGAGTGAGGCTATGAAATGAATACACACGACCAATCACCTTGTAGCAGGGTATAAATAACAAACACAACAAGAAACAAACCATGAGAGTGAGGCTATGAAATGAATACACACGACCAATCGCCTTGTTGCAGGGTATAAATAACAAACAACAAGAAACAAACCATAAGAGTGAGGCTATGAAATGAATACACACGACCAATCGCCTTGTTGCAGGGTATAAATAACAAACACAACAAGAAACAAACCATAAGAGTGAGGCTATGAAATGAATACACACGACCAATCGCCTTGTTGCAGGGTATAAATAACAAACAACAAGAAACAAACCATAAGAGTGAGGCTATGAAATGAATACACACGACCAATCGCCTTGTTGCAGGGTATAAATAACAAACAACAAGAAACAAACCATAAGAGTGAGGCTATGAAATGAATACACACGACCAATCGCCTTTTTGCAGGGTATAAATAACAAACACAACAAGAAACAAACCATGAGAGTGAGGCTATGAAATGAATACACACGACTAATCGCCTTGTTGCAGGGTATAAATAACAAACACAACAAGAAACAAACCATGAGAGTGAGGCTATGAAATGAATACACACGACCAATCGCCTTGTTGCAGGGTATAAATAACAAACACAACAAGAAACAAACATTGAGAGTGAGGCTATGAAATGAATACACACAACAAATCGCCTTGTTGCAGGGTATAAATAACAAACACAACAAGAAACAAACCATAAGAGTGAGGCTATGAAATGAATACACACGACCAATCGCCTTGTTGCAGGGTATAAATAACAAACAACAAGAAACAAACTATAAGAGTGAGGCTATGAAATGAATACACACGACCAATCTCCTTGTAGCAGGGTATAAATAACAAACACAACAAGAAACAAACCATGAGAGTGAGGCTATGAAATGAATACACACGACCAATCGCCTTGTTGCAGGGTATAAATAACAAACACAACAAGAAACAAACCATGAGAGTGAGGCTATGAAATGAATACACACGACCAATCGCCTTGTTGCAGGGTATAAATAACAAACAACAAGAAACAAACCATGAGAGTGAGGCTATGAAATGAATACACATGACCAATCGCCTTGTTGCAGGGTATAAATAACAAACACAACAAGAAACAAACCATGAGAGTGAGGCTATGAAATGAATACACACGACTAATCGCCTTGTTGCAGGGTATAAATAACAAACACAACAAGAAACAAACCATGAGAGTGAAGCTATGAAATGAATACACACGACCAATCGCCTTGTTGCAGGGTATAAATAATAAACAACAAGAAACAAACCATAAGAGTGAGGCTATGAAATGAATACACACGACCAATCGCCTTGTTGCAGGGTATAAATAACAAACACAACAAGAAACAAACCATAAGAGTGAGGCTATGAAATGAATACACACAACCAATCGCCTTGTTGCAGGGTATAAATAACAAACAACAAGAAACAAACCATGAGAGTGAGGCTATGAAATGAATACACACGACCAATCGCCTTGTTGCAGGGTATAAAAAATAAACACAACAAGAAACAAACCATGAGAGTGAGGCTATGAAATGAATACACACGACCAATCGCCTTGTTGCAGGGTATAAATAACAAACACAACAAGAAACAAACCATAAGAGTGAGGCTATGAAATGAATACACACGACCAATCGCCTTGTTGCAGGGTATAAATAACAAGCACAACAAGAAACAAACCATAAGAGTGAGGCTATGAAATGAATACACACGACCAATCGCCTTGTTGCAGGGTATAAATAACAAACAAGAAACAAACCATAAGAGTGATGCTATGAAATGAATACACACGACCAATCACCTTGTTGCAGGGTATAAATAACAAACACAACAAGAAACAAACCATGAGAGTGAGGCTATGAAATGAATACACACGACTAATCACCTTGTTGCAGGGTATAAATAACAAGCACAACAAGAAACAAACCATAAGAGTGAGGCTATGAAATGAATACACACAACAAATCGCCTTGTTGCAGGGTATAAATAACAAACACAGCAAGAAACAAACCATGAGAGTGAGGCTATGAAATGAATACACACGACCAATCGCCTTGTTGCAGGGTATAAATAACAAACACAACAAGAAACAAACCATGAGAGTGAGGCTATGAAATTAATACACACGACCAATCGCCTTGTTGCAGGGTATAAATAACAAACAACAAGAAACAAACCATAAGAGTGAGGCTATGAAATGAATACACAGAACCAATCGCCTTGTTGCAGGGTATAAATAACAAACAACAAGAAACAAACCATAAGAGTGAGGCTATGAAATGAATACACACGACCAATCACCTTGTAGCAGGGTATAAATAACAAGCACAACAAGAAACAAACCATAAGAGTGAGGCTATGAAATGAATACACACGACCAATCACCTTGTTGCAGGGTATAAATAACAAACACAACAAGAAACAAACCATAAGAGTGATGCTATGAAATGAATACACACGACCAATCGCCTTGTTGCAGGGTATAAATAACAAACAACAAGAAACAAACCATAAGATAGAGGCTATGAAATGAATACACAGAACCAATCACCTTGTTGCAGGGTATAAATAACAAACAACAAGAAACAAACCATAAGAGTGAGGCTATGAAATGAATACACAGAACCAATCGCCTTGTTGCAGGGTATAAATAACAAACAACAAGAAACAAACCATAAGAGTGAGGCTATGAAATGAATACAAACGACCAATCACCTTGTAGCAGGGTATAAATAACAAGCACAACAAGAAACAAACCATAAGAGTGAGGCTATGAAATGAATACACACGACCAATCACCTTGTTGCAGGGTATAAATAACAAACACAACAAGAAACAAACCATGAGAGTGAGGCTATGAAATGAATACACACGACCAATCGCCTTGTTGCAGGGTATAAATAACAAACAACAAGAAACAAACCATAAGAGTGAGGCTATGAAATGAATACACACGACCAATCGCCTTGTTGCAGGGTATAAATAACAAACACAACAAGAAACAAACCATGAGAGTGAGGCTATGAAATGAATACACACGACCAATCGCCTTGTTGCAGGGTATAAATAACAAACACAACAAGAAACAAACCATGAGAGTGAGGCTATGAAATGAATACACACGACCAATCGCCTTGTTGCAGGGTATAAATAACAAACACAACAAGAAACAAACCATAAGAGTGAGGCTATGAAATGAATACACACGACCAATCGCCTTGTTGCAGGGTATAAATAACAAACAGCAAGAAACAAACCATAAGAGTGAGGCTATGAAATGAATACACACAACCAATCACCTTGTTGCAGGGTATAAATAACAAACAACGAGAAACAAACCATAAGAGTGAGGCTATGAAATGAATACACACAACCAATCACCTTGTTGCAGGGTATAAATAACAAACAACGAGAAACAAACCATAAGAGTGAGGCTATGAAATGAATACACACGACCAATCGCCTTGTTGCAGGGTATAAATAACAAACACAACAAGAAACAAACCATGAGAGTGAGGCTATGAAATGAATACACACGACCAATCGCCTTGTTGCAGGGTATAAATAACAAACAACAAGAAACAAACCATGAGAGTGAGGCTATGAAATGAATACACACGACCAATCGCCTTGTTGCAGGGTATAAATAACAAACACAACAAGAAACAAACATTGAGAGTGAGGCTATGAAATGAATACACACGACCAATCGCCTTGTTGCAGGGTATAAATAACAAACACAACAAGAAACAAACCATGAGAGTGAGGCTATGAAATGAATACACACGACCAATCACCTTGTTGCAGGGTATAAATAACAAACAACAAGAAACAAACCATGAGAGTGAGGCTATGAAATGAATACACACGACCAATCGCCTTGTTGCAGGGTATAAATAACAAACACAACAAGAAACAAACCATAAGAGTGAGGCTATGAAATGAATACACACGACCAATCGCCTTGTTGCAGGGTATAAATAACAAACACAACAAGAAACAAACCATGAGAGTGAGGCTATGAAATGAATACACACGACCAATCGCCTTGTTGCAGGGTATAAATAACAAACAACAAGAAACAAACCATAAGACTGAGGCTATGAAATGAATACACACGACCAATCGCCTTGTTGCAGGGTATAAATAACAAACACAACAAGAAACAAACCATAAGAGTGAGGCTATGAAATGAATACACACGACCAATCGCCTTGTTGCAGGGTATAAATAACAAACAACAAGAAACAAACCATAAGACTGAGGCTATGAAATGAATACACACGACCAATCGCCTTGTTGCAGGGTATAAATAACAAACACAACAAGAAACAAACCATGAGAGTGAGGCTATGAAATGAATACACACAACCAAACGCCTTGTTGCAGGGTATAAATAACAAACAACAAGAAACAAACCATGAGAGTGAGGCTATGAAATGAATACACACGACCAATCACCTTGTTGCAGGGTATAAATAACAAACACAACAAGAAACAAACCATAAGACTGAGGCTATGAAATGAATACACACGACCAATCACCTTGTTGCAGGGTATAAATAACAAACACAACAAGAAACAAACCATAAGACTGAGGCTATGAAATGAATACACACGACCAATCGCCTTGTTGCAGGGTATAAATAACAAACACAACAAGAAACAAACCATAAGAGTGAGGCTATGAAATGAATACACACGACCAATCGCCTTGTTGCAGGGTATAAATAACAAACACAACAAGAAACAAACCATAAGACTGAGGCTATGAAATAAATACACACGACCAATCGCCTTGTTGCAGGGTATAAATAACAAACAACAAGAAACAAACAAACCAATTTCTGAAATAATCGGTATCAGCCAGAAACTTACCGATATGGAGCAAATCAAAAGAAATTTAGCTCTGTGTACTTCAGGGAAACTATGTAGTTTAAAGTGACACAAATCATCTATAACATATATAAGCTTGGCATAAAATCTAATAATAAATAGCACTGATAAGAGTCCAAGTCCAGGTGTTCCTGGGAGCTCAGTTACCAACTACCATACCATCAATGGCAGTCTGTAGATGGACTTGCATAAACAAACACATATGATTTGTGAAATGGAAAATGTGATCTTTAAGTGGCACTTAAAGCTACATAGTTTCCCTTTAGTGCACAGAGCTAAATTACTTTTGATTTGCTCATTGGGGTCAGCAATACATAAAATCAATCTGTTTGCTAATTGCTGTCACAAATAGAACATTATTTGTTGCATTCTGAAACATTTTACACATTTGCAAAACATTTCACTAAAGCTGCTATATTTGACGATTTTTTAATTTAAATATTTTATTTCACCCTTTCATGGGTATAGAAAAAAAACATTTAAAAAAATGATAGTTCAGGCACAACAACAACAAAGCTTGAGTAGAAAGCTATGCAGTATAGGAGACTAGTATCAATATTCTCTAGCACTGGATAACAATGCTTCTTTCTTAGACCTAGAAGGCCGCCTCTAATCTAAATGCATTTTGATAGTTTTTTCACCACTAGAGGGCATTATTTCACGTGTTTCATATAGATAACATTGAGCTCATGCACGTGAATTTACCATGGAGACAGCTCTGATTGGCTAAAATGCATGTCTGTCAAAAGAACTGAAATAAGGGGGCAGTCTGCTGAGGCTTAGATACAAGGTAATTACAGAGGTAAAACGTGTATAATTGTAACTGTGTTGGTTATGCAAAACTGGGGAATTGGTAATTAAGGGATTATCTATCTTTTAAAACAACAAAAATTCTGGTGTTGACTGTCCCTTTAAAGTCCACTCCTCAGAACAATAGGATCTCATGTCAGAGACTCAAAAAGATGACACTGTACTCGAACTGAGCCATAAACCTCTGAGGAGGCTCGTGTCCCGCTGTCTCCTAGAACCAGGGAAAAACACTCCTTCCCCGGCACTCCCTAGATAAGATAACATAAAGGCAAAAAAAACTGTCTATTCTGATGAAGACTGACAGATACCTCAAGGTAAGATTCCCCAAAAGGAAGAACCTCTTCCCATTTGGACAAGGAATACGATAATCTTAGGGAGAAAAAAACTCGGATATTAGAAAGGAGACCACGATAAGGAAGAACATATTGCAAAGTGCAACACAGAAACTAAGATACGTAGAAAAACAAACAATCAATCTACGGACAAAATAGGTCCTTGAATAAGAATTCAAAGACCACATCCTGTACAGGTACAAAGGTAACCTGATGCAATTCCTGAAGGATAAATCCAACCCCAAAAGGAACAAGAAATTGACTTGCCAGCCCAGCAGCAGGCAGAGCCCTAGCAAAAACAACTGAACACCTGGAAGAACAATGAACCTCTGGAACTGGAGCACAAACAGAGAAAAACTGCTTCCGAAAACATACCAGAGAAAGTAACCGCAGCTGGTAACCATCAGCAACCTTCCGCTTGCCAGGCAGCTAAGCTAACCAACAGGCTATCTGCGCAGGCTTTGAACAAGAACTAGTTAGATAAACCCTTCAACAGCTCATTCTAGAGGGGAAGAAGAATACTCCAGGATCCAGAAGAAAGTCAGAACAAGCTCTCGACAAGAAAAGAGGGAGTCCTCCACGCCTAAAATAGAAGAGGAATCAGGTACGAGCTGAACGAAAGGACCAAAAACCCTTCAGAAAAAAACCTTCTCTCGGCTAGGTCAAAGCGACCCCTCGTAATACGCCCCGGAAGAAAAGATCCCAAGCTTGAGACCCTGACCTGATAGATCCCTGCAACAAGGGAACTCTCATGGCAGCAAAGCCTCTAAACAAGATTACAGACTCGCGGGCAAAAATGGAGCAACAGTCTCACTGACGCCCACTCCAGATAGGATCAAGCCGTCCTCGAAAAAGAGTGACCTGGCTGAAAGAAGAAGGTTAAAAGAAACTTCCTCAGAATTAAGAAAAACTGCCGCAGCAGGATTTAAATTCCAAGCCTACAGCATGCTAGGCTGGAAACAAATCCCCTAGGCCACTTAGTCCAGCAGACTTCAGCTGAGAAACTCGATCGGCTGTCCTCAAAAAACATTCAAAACTCTGGATAGACAGATCAAACGGGTGATCGAAGGCACATCCGTTCCGGAAGAGCACGCTCAGAGAATGAATTGCTGCCAAGGGCTGTAGTGGATCTCTGCCAACCACCAAATTCAAGACCCTCCCGTCTACGCAGGAGGAACTCTTCTTTTTAGCAATTCCTCTGGTGCAGCTCAAAAGCACTGCACTAGTCCCACTGGGTCACGATCCCAGGACCATCTGCATGTTAAGCAGACATGATAACCACTACACTATGGGACTTCGCTCACCAGGAAAACACACTCTCACCCTGCTGACAGGGAAGAGACCTTGACAAAACTGCCCAGGGGGACTAGGATAAAATCCCCAACACTGGGAGATCTGGACCAAACACTGGAGAACGATTCCCCAATCGTTTAGTCCAAAAAGACTGCTATACAGAAACAAAAACCCAATGCTATGTCGAAGACTCGGACTGGGTCGAATCCATCACCCCCCACCACAGTGCTCTAAAGCAAAGATTCTTCCTGTCTGAAAGACCAAGCAGCATCCAACGGATCCAACCTGGTGCCAACACCAGGACTCAGGTCTAGGTCCACCTCTGAGGATGGAAAAGGCAGGGAGCAAATCCCAAAATGTCTACTAGCAGACACTGGAAAAAACGGAATCGCCAAGACTCGGGAGCCACCGTTACACCTATAAACAGGCTACTGTAAAGAAACATTTTGGGTTCAGTGTCCCTTTAATGTTTCAGATTGTGCCTGGAATTGATCCTGGAACCTCCAGTCTCTGAACATTGGCTTATTCCCTTGAGCCACTAGAGGGCTCTTCCACATTAACCCCAGATCCAAAAAAAAAAACTTAAGATCCAAGCGAGGGTGTGCCCTGATTACATCCTCAGTATACAATGCTGTACATGCCCTGGTTACACCCTTAGTATACAATGCTGTACATGCCCTGGTTACACCCTCAGTATACAATGCTGTACATGCCCTGGTTACACCCTTAGTATACAATGCTGTACATGCCCTGGTTACACCCTCAGTATACAATGCTGTACATGCCCTGGTTACACCCTCAGTATACAATGCTGTACATGCCCTGGTTACACCCTCAGTATACAATGCTGTACATGCCCTAGTTACGCCCTCAGTATACAATGCTGTACATGCCCTAGTTACACCCTCAGTATGTAATGCTGTACATGCCCTGGTTACACCCTCAGTATACAATGCTGTACATGCCCTGGTTACACCCTCAGTATACAATGCTGTACATGCCCTAGTTACACCCTCAGTATACAATGCTGTACATGCCCTGGTTACACCCTCAGTATACAATGCTGTACATGCCCTGGTTACACCCTCAGTATACAATGCTGTACATGCCCTGGTTACACCCTCAGTATACAATGCTGTACATGCCCTGGTTACGCCCTCAGTATATAATGCTGTACATGCCCTGGTTACACCCTCAGTATGTAATGCTGTACATGCCCTGGTTACACCCTCAGTATACAATGCTGTACATGCCCTGGTTACGCCCTCAGTATACAATGCTGTACATGCCCTGGTTACGCCCTCAGTATACAATGCTGTACATGCCCTAGTTACACCCTCATTATACAATGCTGTACATGCCCTAGTTACACCCTCAGTATACAATGCTGTACATGCCATAGTTACACCCTCTGTATGTAATACTGTACATGCCCAGGTTACACCCTCAGTATACAATGCTGTACATGCCCTGGTTACACCCTCAGTATACAATGCTGTACGTGCCCTGGTTACACCCTCAGTATACAATGTTGTACGTGCCCTAGTTACACCCTCAGTATACAATGCTGTACATGCCCTGGTTACACCCTCAGTATACAATGCTGTACATGCCCTGGTTATGCCCTCAGTATATAATGCTGTACATGCCCTGGTTATGCCCTCAGTATACAATGCTGTACATGCCCTGGTTACGCCCTCAATATACAATGCTGTACATGCCCTGGTTACACCCTCAGTATACAATGCTGTACATGCCCTGGTTACGCCCTCAGTATACAATGCTGTACGTGCCCTGGTTACACCCTCAGTATACAATGCTGTACGTGCCCTGGTTACACCCTCAGTATACAATGCTGTACATGCCCTGGTTACACCCTCAGTATACAATGCTGTACATGCCCTGGTTACACCCTCAGTATACAATGCTGTACGTGCCCTGGTTACGCCCTCAGTATACAATGCTGTACGTGCCCTGGTTACACCCTCAGTATACAATGCTGTACATGCCCTGGTTACACCCTCAGTATACAATGCTGTACATGCCCTGGTTACACCCTCAGTATACAATGCTGTACGTGCCCTGGTTACACCCTCAGTATACAATGCTGTACGTGCCCTGGTTACACCCTCAGTATACAATGCTGTACGTGCCCTGGTTACACCCTCAGTATACAATGCTGTACGTGCCCTGGTTACACCCTCAGTATACAATGCTGTACGTGCCCTGGTTACACCCTCAGTATACAATGCTGTACGTGCCCTTTTACCTTCCCTCTTCTCAGCATTCTGCATTTCTTTATAGAGACATAAAAACACTTTTGGATAGAACATAACATTTAAAACAATTTACTTCTATTATCAAATGTTATTTGTTTTCTTTGTTGAAAAGCATGCAGGAAAGCTCAGGAGTGTGCACGTGTCTGCAGTACTGTACTATATGGCAGCAGTTTTATAACAATATTATACATTAGCAAGAGCACTAGATGGCAGCAGTTTTATAATAATGTTATACATTAGCAGGAACACTAGATGGCAGCAGTTTTATAACAATGTTATACATTAGTAAGAGCACTAGGTGGCAGCAGTTTTATAATAATGTTATACATTAGCAAGAGCACTAGATGGCAGCAGTTTTATAACAATGTTATACATTAGCAAGAGTACTAGATGGCAGTAGTTTTATAACAATGTTATACATTAGTAAGAGCACTAGATGGCAGCAGTTTTATAACAATATTATACATTAGCAGGAGCACTAGATGGCAGTAGTTTTATAATAATGTTATACATTAGCAGGAACACTAGATGGCAGCAGTTTTATAACAATGTTATACATTAGCAAGAGTACTAGATGGCAGCAGTTTTATAACAATGTTATACATTAGTAAGAGCACTAGATGGCAGCAGTTTTATAACAATATTATACATTAGCAGGAGCACTAGATGGCAGTAGTTTTATAATAATGTTATACATTAGCAGGAACACTAGATGGCAGCAGTTTTATAACAATGTTATACATTAGTAAGAGCACTAGATGGCAGCAGTTTTATAACAATATTATACATTAGCAAGAGCACTAGATGACAGCAGTTTTATAACAATATTATACATTAGCAAGAGCACTAGATGGCAGCAGTTTTATAATAATGTTATACATTAGCAAGAGCACTAGATGGCAGCAGTTTTATAACAATGTTATACATTAGCAAGAGCACTAGATGGCAGCAGTTTTATAACAATATTATACATTAGCAAGAGCACTAGATGGCAGCAGTTTTATAACAATATTATACATTAGCAAGAGCACTAGATGGCAGCAGTTTTATAATAATGTTATACATTAGCAAGAGCACTAGATGGCAGCAGTTTTATAACAATGTTATACATTAGCAAGAGCACTAGATGGCAGCAGTTTTATAACAATGTTATACATTAGCAAGAGCACTAGATGGCAGCAGTTTTATAATAATGTTATACATTAGCAAGAGCACTAGATGGCAGCAGTTTTATAATAATGTTATACATTAGCTAGAGCACTAGATGGCAGCAGTTTTATAACAATATTATACATTAGCAGGAGCACTAGATGGCAGTAGTTTTATAATAATGTTATACATTAGCAGGAACACTAGATGGCAGCAGTTTTATAACAATGTTATACATTAGTAAGAGCACTAGATGGCAGCAGTTTTATAACAATATTATACATTAGCAAGAGCACTAGATGACAGCAGTTTTATAACAATATTATACATTAGCAAGAGCACTAGATGGCAGCAGTTTTATAATAATGTTATACATTAGCAAGAGCACTAGATGGCAGCAGTTTTATAACAATGTTATACATTAGCAAGAGCACTAGATGGCAGCAGTTTTATAACAATATTATACATTAGCAAGAGCACTAGATGGCAGCAGTTTTATAACAATATTATACATTAGCAAGAGCACTAGATGGCAGCAGTTTTATAATAATGTTATACATTAGCAAGAGCACTAGATGGCAGCAGTTTTATAACAATGTTATACATTAGCAAGAGCACTAGATGGCAGCAGTTTTATAACAATGTTATACATTAGCAAGAGCACTAGATGGCAGCAGTTTTATAATAATGTTATACATTAGCAAGAGCACTAGATGGCAGCAGTTTTATAATAATGTTATACATTAGCTAGAGCACTAGATGGCAGCAGTTTTATAACAATGTTATACATTAGCAAGAGCACTAGATGGCAGCAGTTTTATAATAATGTTATACATTAGCAAGAGCACTAGATGACAGCAGTTTTAAAATAATGTTATACATTAGCAAGAGCACTAGATGGCAGCAGCTTTATAACAATGTTATACATTAGCAAGAGCACTAGATGGTAGCAGTTATATAACAATGTTATACATTAGCAAGAGCACTAGATGGTAGCAGTTTTATAATAATGTTATACATTAGCAAGAGCACTAGATGGCAGCCGTTTTATAACAATGGTATACATTAGCAAGAGCACTAGATGGCAGCAGTTCTATAACAATGGTATACATTTGCAAGAGCACTAGATGGCAGCAGTTTTTTAACAATGTTTTACATTAGCAAGAGCACAAGATGGCAGCAGTTTTATAACAATGTTATACATTAGCAAGAACACTAGATGGCAGCACTATTTCCTGTCATGTGCACGCTCTCTAGCTAGGTTGCTCTTCAACAAGGAATAAGAAGAGAACAAATGTTATAATAGAAGTAAATTGGAAACTTTTTTAAAGTTGGATTCTCTATCTGAATCATGAATGAAAATAACAGATATGTGTCACTGACAGGACCTTTCATTTGGTTGTGAGACAAATCCACCAGTGCAATTACAAGACCACACAATAGAAACGGAGGCGTGTCTACCAGGGCTCCAGACGCTGCAGGCTGAAGTTCACAGACCGGTGCCGTCGCTGAAGACTACGCTGCTCCCATACACAGACCCCCAGAATTGGTAAGCGCCATTGTTTTGTTCCTTTGCCCAATTACAAGACCAGTCACTGATGCTCTATAACAGCGCATGAGACCTGCGGCTGCCACCACGTACTACATCAGTGAGCGGTGTGTATGCACAGGTCACTGACGGTAAGGGACAGCTAAAACCAGGAATTTCATCCTGTTTGGGTGACAACTCTGCATGACTAGGTGTATTTGTTGTTCATAGGTTACATGAGCTGATCATTTTAGTAAATCAGCATACCGGCAAGATCCCCTCCTGAGCGTGTGACACAATTACAGCAAAGACACAGGATAAATGTGCTCACAAGCAAACTCTCTGGGCATATGAATTTCACTGCACAAACGTTTGTCCATAAGCCATGAACAAATTGCTTACAAACCTCTTGGTAAGTTTATTGCAATTTAGTCTGAGATTTGTCAAATAACTATTAAAGAAAAAGAAGATACGCTGTCTGGAATTGGGCTTGAATTAGCGCACTTTACTGCTGAGACGCACGTCACTATCTCCTGCTCTGCTGGGACACTTAGCAATTCTTTGTATACGTTTATTATACTGAGAAGCAGACTTGTGTACAATAACCATATGAAATGGCTTCAACCAGTAAACAACAAATGGTGCGTATAGATGTGTGCATCTGTATACACACACAAATAAAATATACTCTTAAAGCCCTAGACATTGCTTATTGAGAAATATTCATAAAGGTAACGGGGTCCCCAGCAGTCTGATACTTTTGGGACCCAGGGACATTAGTTTAATTAGACAAAGAGGGTGCTTTGGTTGGGGGAGGGAAAAAAAAACTTATTTAAGAGGGGGGGGGGGGGGGGAATCTTCATAAAACATGAAACTGCGCTATATTTGCAAAATGTTCTTCAGAAGCAAAGCCACAATTTTGTGCAATTTGCCTTTTCTATTTAATATCCCACTGCGATGAAACAAACCCTTATTTATCAGGGAGGCTTAAACACTGATCCTGTCCAGAGGGGAAAAGAGCAGAGGAACAGTATATCCCCAGGTCCCCAGCAGACCGGCACTCCGCGGCCTATGAAGATGAGAAACAGCAGCAGTGCCACTAACCTTCCTATCTCCACTGCTATCCCCTTAAACCCCATAGCACCTAAGCCTATGAGCCCAGCTGTTTGTAGTTCACATTCATAAGAGGCGACTCTCAGCAGGACCCCCGTGTAAATGTGATTTTGTATACCACCTATGTACATAGCGCTACAAATACCGGATAATAATCCCTGTGAAGATGCCACTGCAGGGTGTACTGTAGCAGGTGTGTAGTCTCCATCTGGTGGTGCAACGTCTGCAACAGACGATTTCTTTATCCTCGAAGGAAGAAGCAACCTGGCCGAGAGGTCTCTGCGGCTCTGAGAGTTCCTCTTGAGCCAATTAAAGGGGCATATACACTAGATTTTTCTTAGCATAAATGTTTTGTAGATGACCCATTTATATAGCCTATAGAGTACAGTTTTGCTTATTTTTAAATAACATTGCTCTGATTTTCAGACTCCTAACCATTCCCCAAAGTTTTAGAAGTATACTGAAGTATTCCTACTCCAGCTTTATCCTGATTGTGTAAAGAGACTTTTCATATACAGAGGAAGGGGGGGGGGATGTCTGCTGTTTTTGCTATATAATCACTTTCAGTGAGTGTTCCAGCTACTTTTTCAACAGAGCTAAAACTGGGAGCTTCTAAGTAAGTTTTTAAACGGTTTTATACTGGATTTTTATATCAGTATCTGTGCATCTTATTCTTTATACTAGTGTCTATCACATGCAGTTAAATGAAAATTGGAGTGTACTGTACCTTTAAGTTTTTCTGAAAGTCCCGCCCGCAAGCTGGGTGCTGTACTGGTGCACTTAAAGGGACATTATACACTCATTTTTTCTTTGCATAAATGGTTTTGTAGATGATCTATTTATATAGCACATAAAGTTTTTTGGTTTTTTTAAATGGATAGTTTTTCTTATTTTTAAATAACATTGCTCTGATTTTCATACTCCTAACCAAGCCCCAAAGTCTTAGGAGAATACCGACGTACGCCTACTCCAGCTTGCTTCTGTTTGTGTAAAGGGTCTTTTCATATGCAAAGGAAGGGGGAGGGGAGAGTGTCTGATATTTCCCACTTGTAGTGAGTGGGTGTTCCAGTAACCTTTTAAAAAGAGCTAAACTGAAAGCTTCTAAGTAAGTTTTTAAACGGTTTTATATTGGATTTTAATATCAGTATCTGTGCATCTCATTCTTTATAGTAATGTCTATTACATGCAGTTATATAAAAATTGGTGTATACTGTCCCTTTAACAGGGTGGTGAGCGGAGACATAGAGGGGAAATGTAAAGGAGTTTGGGGTCACACAATTAAGTCGCTGCCCACCCTTTAACTGCTAATGTAACTCTTAGCGTTGCTCTAGCGAATTTAAAAGGTGCTAATGACTGGTCATTGACAACATTAAAGGGACATATATATATATATATACACACACACACACATATACAGGTATACATACATATACATATATATACACACACACTATAATCGCGTTTATAAACGCGTCCATCAGTGTCGCCAGTTGCGCACGCATCCTCAAAAGAATGAGGATTCCAAAAATGGCAGAGTGGTGAAAGAATCCACCACAGGTGGAATTTTTCACCACCCTGCCATTTTCGGAATCCATATGGATGCAGCGTAGGCCAACCCGAAGCCTTAAAAAAAAAGAAAAAGAAAAACACACACACGAAACCGCCCGCACAAAGTATAACAAACACCTAAATCGCAAACCCCCACATCGCTAAATAATAAAGCAATAAACCCCTAATCCGCAAAACACATAATTAAAATATTAACCCCTAAACCAACAACCCCCCACATCGCAATAAACCTAATTAACCTATTAACCCCTAAACCCCCACATCGCAATAAACCTAATTAACCTATTAACCCCTAAACCGACAAACCCCCACATCGCAATAAACCTAATTAACCTATTAACCCCTAAACCGCCAAACACCCACATCGCAATAAACCTAATTAACCAATTAACTCCTAAACCGTCAACCCCCCGCAACGCAAATATATAATTTAATTACTAAGCCCCCTAACCTAACACCCCTTAATTTACCCAAATACTAAATTACACTTAACATTAAATTACAAAAAAAAATCATCTGAAATTGCAAAAAATAAAAAAAACTCTAAAATTGCAGAAAAAAATAAACAAAATAATCAAAAATAAAAAAATTAAACCTTATCCCTATGAAAATAAAATCCCCCCTAAACTAAACTACCAATAACCCTTAAAATGGCCTTTTATAGGGCACAGCCCTAAGTTAAACAGCTCTTTTACGTTTAAAAAATACTAACAGTAAAAACCCCCACCCACCAAACCAACCAAAATACAAAAAACTAAACTACCCATTGCCCCTAAATGGGCATTTGTATGGGCATTGCCCTTAAATGGGCATTCAACTCTTTTACTGCCCATTAAATCCCTAATCTTAAAAATTAAAAAAAAAGTCTAAAACTAAGCCCCAAATAGGTAGTCACCGTTCCTGAAGTCCGGCGGAGAAGGTCTTCTTCCAGGAGGCTCCATCATCTTCTATCTTCATCCGGAGCAAAGGCAGTGCGGAACGGAGGTGTGGAGCTGGCTTCCTCGATGCACGGATCTCAGCGGCAATTATCAGCAGCGGTGGTCCTCAGAATCGTGGAGGCTCCTCTTCATGCGATCGTCCGTTGCACACTAAAGATTGAATATTTATTGGGGTACTTTGCATTCCTATTGGCTGAAATTTTGAAATCAGCCAATAGGATGAGAGCTACTGAAATCTTATTGGCTGATTTGAACAGCCAATAGGATTTAAGTAGATCTCATCCTATTGGCTGATTTCAAAATTATAGTCAATAGGAATGCATACCGCAAATTGAATGCGTTATGTTGCATTAAATTTTTAGTGTGCGATAGACATCGGATGAAGATGAGCCTCCACGCTGCCGAGGATCGCTGAAGACCGCCGCTGAGAACCGACGCTCCGGATCCGGGCATCGGGGAAGACCGCTCCGCACCGCCTTCGCACAGGGTGAATATAGAAGATGACGGAGCCGCCTGGAAGAAGACCTTCTCCGCCGGACATCAGGAAAGGTGAGTACCTAATTGGGGCTTAGTTTTAGGATTTTTTTTTTTTAAAGGCAATAAAAGTGCTGAATGTACTTTTAAGGGCAATGCCTATACAAATGCCCCTTTAGGGGCAATGGGTAGTTTAGGTTTTTTTAGTGTTAGGCTTTTTATTTTGGGGGGGTTGGTTGGGTAGGGGGAGTTTTACTGTTAGGGGGTAATTGGTAATTTTTATAAGTAAAAGAGCTGTTTAACTTAGGGCAATGCCCTACAAAAGGCCTTTTTAAGGGCTATTGGTAGTTTAGTATTAGATTAGGGGGTGTTTTTATTTTGGGGAGATATTTTTTTATTTTTATAGGGGTATTAGTTTAGGTTTATTTATTTTTATAGGGGTATTAGTTTAGGTTTATTTATTTTTATAGGGGTATTAGTTTAGGTTTATTTATTTTTATAGGGGTATTAGTTTAGGTTTATTTATTTTTATAGGGGTATTAGTTTAGGTTTATTTATTTTTATAGGGGTATTAGTTTAGGTTTATTTATTTTTATAGGGGTATTAGTTTAGGTTTATTTATTTTTATTTAAGCTTTGTTTATTTTTTTCTGTAATTTTACTTTTTTATTTTTTGGAACTTTAGCTTGTGGGTTTGCATTTTTAAAACAGACTGCCCTCTCGGCAGGTTTATCGTCTAGTTCAGTGATTTGCAACCTTTTTTTTGCCGTGGCACACTTTTTTACATTAAAAAATCCTGCGGCACACCACCATCCCAAAATATTACAAAATCACACATTGTAGCCTAATACAGGACATGGTCTAGTTTATATATGCCACGAAGAATTAAGGCAATTCTGAAGGCAAAAGGGGGTCCAACCCGGTACTATCAAGGTGTATCTAATAAAGT
>NC_069501.1:1279110681-1279115681 GCF_027579735.1 Bombina bombina | reverse complement strand
ATATATATATATATATGTGTGTGTCTGTGTGTATATATATATATATGTGTGTGTCTGTGTGTATATATATATATATATATATGTGTGTGTCTGTGTGTATATATATATATATATATGTGTGTGTGTGTGTGTCTGTGTGTATATATATATATGTGTGTGTCTGTGTGTGTATATATATATATATATATATATATATATATATATATGTGTGTGTGTGTCTGTATATATATATGTGTGTGTGTCTGTGTGTATGTGTGTGTATATATATATATATATATGTGTGTGTGTCTGTGTGTATATATATATATATATATATATATATATATATATATATATATATATATATATATATGTGTGTGTGTGTGTCTGTATGTATATATATATATATATATATATATATGTGTGTGTGTGTCTGTGTGTGTATATATATGTGTGTGTGTGTGTCTGTGTATATATACGCGTAATGTGTAGAACAAGACACAGTGTGGAGCACGCCAGCATGGTGGATATGCTGTGAATCTGACGATATCAAGTGAACACAACATAACCAAGCAAGTGAAGAGCTGCATAGGCGGAATACATCGCTGTAAGTCACACCACGGATGAGATCCTGCCAGGTAATACCGTAGAGTGTGTGAAGATAGCGGAGGTAAGCCATGCAGTATTAAGTCTTGCACACTGAAAGTTTAAAGTTGGAGCTGTCATTAACACATGGGATCAAGTTTGCAACAGTACTAGTACCATCCGGTGGACTCTCATATTATATCCTTAATCCGGTACCGGAACAAACACACATAATGAGATATCAAGGACGGTAATCTGTCTAAATCTTAAAACCGGAGCGTGTTTTTAACACTTAAGTGCCCGGCATCAAGAACGGACTTTCTCATGAGTTAACTATACTATGCATATGCTAGCTCACAGTCTACAGTAGTGCACTACGCTTGGTATATGTTTGTGTGCTGTATCTTGTTGTTGCCATTTTTCTCAGCATGTATCTTTTTTGGCTTTGTTTTTATTAAAAGTATATGTTCAGCATACCTGTTTAGGATGTCATTCCTTAGTATTCTGTAGGGGTGTGTTGGTGCGGCCAGGTATCCGCTTTAGCTCTTTTGATATGTTAGAGCTCTTTTCTAATTAATTTGTTTATATTCATTTTGGATTGCCAGCACAATACGCTTTACCCTTTAGTTCTATCTGTGTGCACCCTATCTCTTGTATCAAAATTAGTAACATATAAGTTGCATTAGACCTTATTTCTTTAGGAGAGCATCAGACTTTATTATTATACAGTAGTGTTTGTGTTCTGACGTCTTTTACGGGTATTTTGAACATAATTGAGCAACTGAATCTATCATTATGGCATTTAAACTAACTGAAGAAAAATGGGTTAGTGATATTGATGAAGCGTTTAAACCCTCCATCAATATCGACGAAACCAATATTGAAGAAAAAAGCAATGATGTATTTTCAGCATTTAAGGAATATAAGAAAAAAGCAATTAAGGAACTTAAAATCAAGTGGGAGCTAGCTAGCCTACAAAGGTATGTTAAAGAAGAACTGATCCCCAGAGGTCTGAGGATTAGACTAGACCCAGGAATAAATTTAAGAGGGGTGGAAGCAAACACTGAATTTATTCAAAAGTGGAATGCTATATTAACACAATGTACCTTAGAGTTGATGCAATTAATGATTGATGAGGATGAAAAAAGATTGGAGGAAAGCAAAATTGAGACAAATAAAATCTATGATGCCAATGACCCAGCCTTTGATAAACTAAATAAGGAAGCTCAAAAAACCTTAGAACGTTTGCAAGGTGAAATTAAATTTAGAAAAAGGCGAAAAATGGTCAGGGACCAGGATGATTTTAAAAAAGGTACCATTTACATATATAGAAATAACAACAGTACCAGATATGCATATGACTCAGGTACAGACAAGAATTAGAGAATGCCCCCCAAAACATAAGAACTGCATTACAGGGGAGAATCCCTTTAGGGGTAGGACCCGGAGAGGAGGCAGACGAAGGAGGGGGAGGTGGTCGAGCTTATTCCAGCAGACAGAGACAAAGGAGCAGAGGAGGGAGATACAGGAGCAACCCCCAGTATCGTATGACAACCAGGAATCAGAGGAAAGAGAGTCAATTCTGGGAAAACACAAACTAACTAATATAGAAGAGGAAATGTCAGTAATCAACCTCTCCTCAGTTAGTTTAAATATGGTACACATTGAATTGTTAAAGAAAGGATTATCATTCTGTCCCTCTAATGGCTTAGATAAATTTGAATTTGTGAAAGATCTAAACCTTTTTGCAAGGAAAATATTATTGAAAAAACTTTGGGGGAATAGATCCCAGAGCTGTGGCCCTGTTGAGAGTGAGGATGCAGAGGCAGTTGCAAACTTAGTATCCTTATTAGAAGAACAGGAGGACACCGATACAGGTATCACATACCCCAAAAAATCAAATTTTAAACCTACGTCTAAATTTATGCCCCAACTATCCTTATCTCCAAGTGTCCACACTTTTGTTAAATGTGTGGAAAGGGAAGTAGGTGACATAGGAGTTTCAGGTATAGTGAGTGACAATCTAAGTAAAAAAGAGAGAAGAGCTCTTAAAGATTTGATGAGCAAAAAAGAAATTCAGATCAAACCATCCGATAAGGGTGGGAATATTGTCATCCTTAACCAGGCTGACTATGTGAAAGAAGTCCTGAGACAGCTGGGTGTAAAAGAACAATATGAGGCTGTCACTAGACACACTTATGAAAAATCTTGTGATGATTTATTCATCATTTTGAGACAAGCAAAAGAATCAGGGTTACTGACTAAAAAAGAATTTGAATTTCTGAGTCCGACTCACCCAGTAGTCCCTACGTTCTACTGCATTCCCAAGGTGCACAAAAGCATCACACACCCACCAGGACGTCCCATAGTGTCTGGGATTGGGGGACCAACAGAGGGGATAAGTAGATATGTAGATTTTTTTCTACGTCCCTTCTTAACTGAACTGTCCTCCTATGTGCAAGACACGGGGGACGTTTTAAGAAAATTGGATAGAATTAAAATGGAACCAGATATGCTTCTACTCACTCTTGATGTGGAGTCACTGTACTCTTCTATTCCACATAAAGTAGGTTTGGAAGCAGCAGAATACTTCCTTAAACTACGTGGAGAAGAGTACAGTGACAACACTACCTTGGTACTCAAATTATTGGAATTTGTGTTAACCAATAACATATTTATGTTTGATGGCAAATTTTTTAGACAGTTAAGGGGCACAGCCATGGGTTCGGCGTGCGCCCCCACCTATGCCTGTCTCCATCTAGGTGTCTGGGAGGCAGTTGATGTCTTCCAGGAATTAGATATATGGGTGGAGGCTCACGTCGTCCTATGGCTGCGCTATGTGGATGACATCCTGGTTCTGTGGAAAGGGGATGAAACTTCAGCCAATAAATTTGTTGAGATTCTGAACAATAATAACAGAAATTTGTTCTTAACTCACCAGATTAGTAATAAAGAAACTACTTTTTTGGATCTCAAACTTACCATTGAAGATGGATTATTAAAAAGCAAAGTGTTTCGAAAAGAAACAGCAACTAATAATCTGTTGTATGGTTCTAGCCACCACCCGGAGGCCTTAAAAAATGGCATTCCAGTGGGGCAGTTCCTGAGGCTCAAGAGGTGCTGCTCCACTGAACAAGATTTTGAATGGCAGGCCGGAGAGATGGCTCAGAGGTTCCTTCAGAGAGGGTACTCTAAGAATCAAGTTAAGAAAGGATGGCTTAGAGCTAGGCAAAAACCCAGAAATGAATTATTATATAAAACAACTGAAAAGCCTAAGGAAGAGAATAGTATTCGCTTAATAACAAAATACAATTCCCATTGGAATAAATTGCGGAATATCCTTAATAAACACTGGCACATTTTATTAAATGATAGTTCAGTTGCTAAATTTATTTCTGAGTACCCACTGCTTACAGCCAAAAGAGCCCCTAGTATTAAAGATAAATTGGTTCGTAGTGAGTTCCAAAGAGACACCCCAAAAAATTGGCTAACACAGGCACAGACTAGAAAAGGTTGCGAACCTTGTGGCAGATGTGTGTACTGCAAGTACATCGTTAAAGCCTCAAATTTTTGCACTGAATATTCAGATAGGTCTTACCACATCAATGAAAGAATAGTCTGCAATACCTCAAATGTCATTTATATGTTACACTGTTCGTGTCCCAAATTTTACATTGGGAAAACGACACGTGAATTAAAAGAAAGGGTGAGGGAACACAGAGATAGCATTAAAGATAAGGAGTCAGACAGTCCAGTGGCCAGACACTTTCAAAAAATGCATGACTCTGATTTCTCTCTCCTAAGAGTATTGGGTATTGAACACATCAAACCAAGGAGGAGAGGAGGTAATATTGACCAATTACTGCTCCAGCATGAGTCACGCTGGATGTACAGACTCAATACCCTCTCTCCCTTTGGTCTGAATGAAAAAATCGAATTTTCCTGTTTTCTATAAGTATTCCTTATTTATTAACACTGTTAGAAAATGTGTATGAAATAATACACGGCAGCTTAGTAATGAGCATGAAGACATGTTCACATAAGTGATTCTCAGTGTATATTTAAATCTAATGCTGTTTTTTATCAGTATATAATAAGCAGTTTTCAAAAAATGTGTGAATTGCATAATACCATATTTGTATAGATTGGTTGTATATTAAATGTGAAATGTAATCTAATTGTAGCCAATGAAATGCACATGCACTATACACTTCCCTTTAACATACAGGAAGGAGGTGTAACTTTGTATCTGCACAAGTGTTATAAAGTCTGCTGTGGTGTCTAATTAGACACATCTGATGAAGCCCTGAGTTCAGCCCGGAAAGGGGGAGGGGCGAAACGCGTAATGTGTAGAACAAGACACAGTGTGGAGCACGCCAGCATGGTGGATATGCTGTGAATCTGACGATATCAAGTGAACACAACATAACCAAGCA
>NC_069501.1:1279038181-1279105681 GCF_027579735.1 Bombina bombina | reverse complement strand
GAGCTCTAGAATAGGAGCGCTACGTATAAAACTTGTAGTAAGAGCTCTAGAATAGGAGCGCTACGTATAAAACTTGTAGTACGAGCTCTAGAATAGGAGCGCTACGTATAAAACTTGTAGTACGAGCTCTAGAATAGGAGCGCTACGTATACAACTTGTAGTACGAGCTCTAGAATAGGAGTGCTACGTATAAAACTTGTAGTACGAGCTCTAGAATAGGAGCGCTACGTATAAAACTTGTAGTACGAGCTCTAGAATAGGAGCGCTACGTATAAAACTTGTAGTACAAGCTCTAGAATAGGAGCGCTACGTATACAACTTGTAGTACGAGCTCTAGAATAGGAGCGCTACGTATACAACTTGTAGTACGAGCTCAAGAATAGGAGCGCTACGTATACAACTTGAAGTACGAGCTCTAGAATAGGAGCGCTACGTATAAAACTTGTAGTACGAGCTCTAGAATAGGAGCGCTACGTATACAACTTGTAGTACGAGCTCTAGAATAGGAGCGCTACGTATAAAACTTGTAGTACGAGCTCTAGAATAGGAGCGCTACGTATAAAACTTGTAGTACGAGCTCTAGAATAGGAGTGCTACGTATAAAACTTGTAGTACGAGCTCTAGAATAGGAGCGCTACGTATAAAACTTGTAGTACGAGCTCTAGAATAGGAGCGCTACGTATAAAACTTGTAGTACGAGCTCTAGAATAGGAGCGCTACGTATACAACTTGAGTTGGGTTAGCATAATAGCATGAATAATGGTTACGCTTCACTTGTAATCCGGCCCGTGATGTTTAGAAACTTATTTGCAATTCTGCTTTTCCTGTTATTTAACTCTAAAAAACTCTAGTGCCCCCCAGTGAGATTGGAGGACGTCCTATGGAATGCAGAAGTCTGATTGGCTACAGCATAGAATCATTTATTTTGTATTCAGACTGTTTGCCATGCGCAGTATTATTTCTAAAGCATAGATAAAAAAGACTTTAGAAGAAGAAGTGAACCAATTTACTTTGTATCTTTCTAGCTGGCGACTGCCAGTCTGAGGAACACAAAGTGTTAGACGCATCGGACAAACAGCATTTAACCTTAAGCAGATAAATGAATGAAACCAAACACAACTCTGCACTTTACATTTGTGACGTTTTTCTTGCTGTTCTATAAATTGTGCTTCACAAGCTCCCTATAAAGGCTGGAAACTCCCACAGCAGCTACACATTACCCCCTGGTTTGTGGCCAATTAGGGTTTCTTGTAACGTAGTCTGTGCACTGCTCTAAGCAATCACTAAGCAGTATGAAGATAGTTTTAACAATTCTAAAGCATAATGCAGCATAATTAGGTTAGGGAATCTGACTAGCCAATCATTGCTCATTGTAACTGAGTTTGTACACTGCTCTAAGCAATCACAAAGAAGTATGAAGTTGGTTTAACAATTATAAAGCATTATGCTGCATAATTAGGTTACGGAATTTGACTACTGAATAAGAACATTTTTACAAAATAAATAATAGTAATCATATAAATTAAATCATTCATTTACCTTAAAAGGACTGCAATAATGATAATTACAAGCTTGTTCTTACAATCAATTAACAGAAGACGCAGCGAGCACCTGTCGCCGTGTTTCTGTGCTGAAGCCATTAGGGACGGGTATGTGAGGGTTAGGCTTGTGAATCTGCCAAGTGCACTTTGAGTTTTAAAACTAGAAAAACCACAATTGTTAGACTTACAGGAAATGGGGGTAAATAAAGAAAGTGCCGGTATAAAGTAGTTGTACAAAGTATAATCACATATTGTGCGTGACGATCTCAAGCGCTTTACCGTCTCTTTAAAAACAATACACCGCTACTTGTCTACTGGAAACTGCTAAACATTTATCAATAACCAAAAATGCTATAATATTGCACAGTTTTTATGCTGCCGGACCCAGCTACTTAATAATGTCACTAAGGAACAAATGCCACTTGTTTACTGCACAGTGAGCTGAGTTCCACATCACACAAACAAATACCATCCTGAAAGGCAGGACACACAGTTTATAGTGACCTGGGAGTTCTAATCAAACCCATATACTCTCAGGATACGCTGCGTATATGCTGTGTCCTACACCTGCCGTCATGTGCCAGGGAGAGGCCATTTAACAACTACACAGATACTGAAACCCCACATACCAATGTGTAACTCACAAGTATATCCCTGATGCCAACTGACTGCTACTGCCACCCCCTCTCTCTCTGTCCTCAGCCTGTCACCCCCTTCGCTCACTGTCACCTCACTCTCAGGCCCCAGTCTGTCCCCCTTCCCTCAGTGACACCTCTCTCTCTCTCAGGCCCCAGTCTGCCCCCCTTCCCTCACTGTCACCTCACTCTCAGGCCCCAGTCTGTCCCCCCCTTCCCTCAGTGTCACCTCACTCTCAGGCCCCAGTCTGTCCCCCCGTTCCCTCAGTGTCACCTCACTCTCAGGCCCCAGTCTGTACCCCTTCCCTCAGTGACACCTCTCTCTCTCAGGCCCCAGTCTGCCCCCCTTCCCTCACTGTCACCTCACTCTCAGGCCCCAGTCTGTCCCCTCCTTCCCTCAGTGTCACCTCACTCTCAGGCCCCAGTCTGTCCCCCCGTTCCCTCAGTGTCACCTCACTCTCAGGCCCCAGTTTGTACCCCTTCCCTCAGTGACACCTCTCTCTCAGGCCCCAGTCTGTCCCCCTTCCCTCAGTGTCACTTCTCTCTCTCTCAGGCCCCAGTCTGTCCCCCCTTCCCTCAGTGTCACCTCTCTCTCAGGTACCAGTCTGTCCCCCCCTTCACTCAGTGTCACCTCTCTCTCAGGTACCAGTCTGCCCCCCCCCCTTCCCTCAGTGTCACCTCTCTCAGGTACCAGTCTGTCCCCCCCCTTCCCTCAGTGTCACCTCTCTCAGGTACCAGTCTGTCCCTCCCCCCCTTCCCTCAGTGTCACCTCTCTCTCAGGTACCAGTCTGTCCCCCACCCCACCCTTCCCTCAGTGTCACCTCTCTCTCAGGTACCAGTCTGTCCCCCACCCCACCCTTCCCTCAGTGTCACCTCTCTCTCAGGTACTAGTCTGTCACCCCCTTCCCTCAGTGTCACCTCTCTCTCAGGCCCCAGTCTGTCCCCTTCCCTCCCTCAGTGTCACCTCTCTCTCAGGTACCAGTCTGTCCCCTTCCCTCCCTCAGTGTCACCTCTCTCTCAGGTACTAGTCTGTCACCCCCTCCCTCAGTGTCACCTCTCTCTCAGGCCCCAGTCTGTCCCCTTCCCTCCCTCAGTGTCACCTCTCTCTCAGGTACTAGTCTGCCCCCCCCCCCTCCCTCAGTGTGTGTCACCTCTCTCTCAGGTACCAGTCTGTCCCCCCACCCTTCCCTCAGTGTCACCTCTCTCTCAGGCCCCAGTCTGTCCCCTTCCCTCCCTCAGTGTCACCTCTCTCTCAGGCCCCAGTCTGTCACCCCCTCCCTCAGTGTCACCTCTCTCTCAGGTACTAGTCTGCCCCCCCCTCCCTCAGTGTGTGTCACCTCTCTCTCAGGTACCAGTCTGCCCCCCCCCCCCCTTCCCTCAGTGTCACCTCTCTCTCAGGTACTAGTCTGTCCCCCCTCCCTCAGTGTCACCTCTCTCTCAGGCCCCAGTCTGTCCCCTTCCCTCCCTCAGTGTCACCTCTCTCTCAGGTACTAGTCTGTCCCCCCTCCCTCAGTGTCACCTCTCTCTCAGGCCCCAGTCTGTCCCCTTCCCTCCCTCAGTGTCACCTCTCTCTCAGGTACTAGTCTGTCCCCCCTCCCTCAGTGTCACCTCTCTCTCAGGCCCCAGTCTGTCCCCTTCCCTCCCTCAGTGTCACCTCTCTCTCAGGTACTAGTCTGTCCCCCCTCCCTCAGTGTCACCTCTCTCTCAGGCCCCAGTCTGTCCCCTTCCCACCCTCAGTGTCACCTCTCTCTCAGGTACTAGTCTGTCCCCCCTCCCTCAGTGTCACCTCTCTCTCAGGCCCCAGTCTGTCCCCTTCCCTCCCTCAGTGTCACCTCTCTCTCAGGTACTAGTCTGTCCCCCCCTCCCTCAGTGTCACCTCTCTCTCAGGTACTAGTCTGTCCCCCCCCCCCCCTCCCTCAGTGTCACCTCTCTCTCAGGCCCCAGTCTGTCCCCTTCCCTCCCTCAGTGTCACCTCTCTCTCAGGTACCAGTCTGTCCCCCCCTCCCTCAGTGTCACCTCTCTCTCAGGTACTAGTCTGTCACCCCCTCCCTCAGTGTCACCTCTCTCTCAGGTACTAGTCTGTCCCCCCCTCCCTCAGTGTCACCTCTCTCTCAGGTACTAGTCTGTCACCCCCTCCCTCAGTGTCACCTCTCTCTCAGGTACTAGTCTGTCCCCCCCCCCCCCCCCTCAGTGTCACCTCTCTCTCAGGTACTAGTCTGTCACCCCCTCCCTCAGTGTCACCTCTCTCTCAGGTACTAGTCTGCCCCCCCCTCCCTCAGTGTGTGTCACCTCTCTCTCAGGTACCAGTCTGTCCCCCCCACCCTTCCCTCAGTGTCACCTCTCTCTCAGATACTAGTCTGTCCCCCCCTCCCTCAGTGTCACCTCTCTCTCAGATACTAGTCTGTCCCCCCCCCTCCCTCAGTGTCACCTCTCTCTCAGGTACCAGTCTGTCCCCCCCACCCTTCCCTCAGTGTCACCTCTCTCTCAGATACTAGTCTGTCCCCCCCTCCCTCAGTGTCACCTCTCTCTCAGGTACTAGTCTGTCCCCCCCTCCCTCAGTGTCACCTCTCTCTCAGGTACTAGTCTGTCCCCCCCCCCTCCCTCAGTGTCACCTCTCTCTCAGGCCCCAGTCTGTCCCCTTCCCTCCCTCAGTGTCACCTCTCTCTCAGGTACCAGTCTGTCCCCCCCTCCCTCAGTGTCACCTCTCTCTCAGGTACTAGTCTGTCACCCCCTTCCCTCAGTGTCACCTCTCTCTCAGGTACTAGTCTGTCCCCCCCTCCCTCAGTGTCACCTCTCTCTCAGGTACTAGTCTGTCACCCCCTCCCTCAGTGTCACCTCTCTCTCAGGTACTAGTCTGTCACCCCCTCCCTCAGTGTCACCTCTCTCTCAGGTACTAGTCTGTCCCCCCCCTCCCTCAGTGTCACCTCTCTCTCAGGTACTAGTCTGCCCCCCCCTCCCTCAGTGTCACCTCTCTCTCAGGTACTAGTCTGTCCCCCCCTCCCTCAGTGTCACCTCTCTCTCAGGTACTAGTCTGTCCCCCCCTCCCTCAGTGTCACCTCTCTCTCAGGTACTAGTCTGTCCCCCCCCTCCCTCAGTGTGTGTCACCTCTCTCTCAGGTACTAGTCTGTCCCCCCCCTCCCTCAGTGTCACCTCTCTCTCAGGTACTAGTCTGTCCCCCCCTCCCTCAGTGTCACCTCTCTCTCAGGTACTAGTCTGCCCCCCCTCCCTCAGTGTCACCTCTCTCTCAGGTACTAGTCTGCCCCCCCCCTCCCTCAGTGTGTGTCACCTCTCTCTCAGGTACCAGTCTGTCCCCCCCTCCCTCAGTGTCACCTCTCTCTCAGATACTAGTCTGTCCCCCCCTCCCTCAGTGTCACCTCTCTCTCAGGTACTAGTCTGCCCCCCCTCCCTCAGTGTCACCTCTCTCTCAGATACTAGTCTGTCCCCCCCCTCCCTCAGTGTCACCTCTCTCTCAGGTACTAGTCTGTCCCCCTCCCTCAGTGTGTGTCACCTCTCTCTCAGGTACTAGTCTGCCCCCCCTCCCTCAGTGTCACCTCTCTCTCAGGTACTAGTCTGTCCCCCCCCTCCCTCAGTGTCACCTCTCTCTCAGGTACTAGTCTGTCCCCCCTCCCTCTGTGTCACCTCTCTCTCAGATACTAGTCTGTCCCCCCCTCCCTCAGTGTCACCTCTCTCTCAGGTACTAGTCTGCCCCCCCTCCCTCAGTGTCACCTCTCTCTCAGGTACTAGTCTGTCCCCCCTCCCTCAGTGTCACCTCTCTCTCAGATACTAGTCTGTCCCCCCCTCCCTCAGTGTCACCTCTCTCTCAGGTACTAGTCTGTCCCCCTCCCTCAGTGTCACCTCTCTCTCAGGTACTAGTCTGTCCCCCCTCCCTCAGTGTCACCTCTCTCTCAGATACTAGTCTGTCCCCCCCCTCCCTCAGTGTCACCTCTCTCTCAGGTACTAGTCCTGTCCCCCCCCTCCCTCAGTGTCACCTCTCTCTCAGATACTAGTCTGTCCCCCCCTCCCTCAGTGTCACCTCTCTCTCAGGTACTAGTCTGTCCCCCTCCCTCAGTGTGTGTCACCTCTCTCTCAGGTACTAGTCTGTCCCCCCCTCCCTCAGTGTCACCTCTCTCTCAGGTACTAGTCTGTCCCCCCCTCCCTCAGTGTCACCTCTCTCTCAGGTACTAGTCTGTCCCCCTCCCTCAGTGTCACCTCTCTCTCAGGTACTAGTCTGTCCCCCCTCCCTCAGTGTCACCTCTCTCTCAGGTACTAGTCTGTCCCCCTCCCTCAGTGTCACCTCTCTCTCAGGTACTAGTCTGTCCCCCCTCCCTCAGTGTCACCTCTCTCTCAGGTACTAGTCTGTCCCCCTCCCTCAGTGTGTGTCACCTCTCTCTCAGGTACTAGTCTGCCCCCCCTCCCTCAGTGTCACCTCTCTCTCAGGTACTAGTCTGTCCCCCCCTCCCTCAGTGTCACCTCTCTCTCAGGTACTAGTCTGTCCCCCTCCCTCAGTGTCACCTCTCTCTCAGGTACTAGTCTGTCCCCCCTCCCTCAGTGTCACCTCTCTCTCAGATACTAGTCTGTCCCCCCCTCCCTCAGTGTGTGTCACCTCTCTCTCAGGTACTAGTCTGCCCCCCCCTCCCTCAGTGTCACCTCTCTCTCAGGTACTAGTCTGTCCCCCCCTCCCTCAGTGTCACCTCTCTCTCAGGTACTAGTCTGTCCCCCTCCCTCAGTGTCACCTCTCTCTCAGGTACTAGTCTGTCCCCCCCTCCCTCAGTGTCACCTCTCTCTCAGGTACTAGTCTGTCCCCCTCCCTCAGTGTCACCTCTCTCTCAGGTACTAGTCTGTCCCCCCCCTCCCTCAGTGTCACCTCTCTCTCAGGTACTAGTCTGTCCCCCCCTCCCTCAGTGTCACCTCTCTCTCAGGTACTAGTCTGTCCCCCTCCCTCAGTGTCACCTCTCTCTCAGGTACTAGTCTGTCCCCCCCTCCCTCAGTGTCACCTCTCTCTCAGGTACTAGTCTGTCCCCCCCTCCCTCAGTGTCACCTCTCTCTCAGGTACTAGTCTGTCCCCCCCTCCCTCAGTGTCACCTCTCTCTCAGGTACTAGTCTGTCCCCCCCCTCCCTCAGTGTCACCTCTCTCTCAGGTACTAGTCTGTCCCCCCCTCCCTCAGTGTCACCTCTCTCTCAGGTACTAGTCTGTCCCCCCCTCCCTCAGTGTCACCTCTCTCTCAGGTACTAGTCTGTCCCCCTCCCTCAGTGTGTGTCACCTCTGACAGTGCCCCTATCAGTATCACCCCTTTTCCCATCAGCCTCACCTCTCAGGCAGATCACAAATACACAGGGTGTTTCTCACACAGGGGTCACCATATCCCACAGATCCGTATTACCCAATGAGGGATGAACGTTACTCTGCACAACTGCTATTGCACTTGCGCCGTTCAACTCGGACTGCGCATGTCCTGTATTGTGCATGATGGGAGATGTAGTCTACAACTGTCTGTGTTATTATTTATTGACTACTCTAGAATTTGTCGGGAGTTGTAGTTTATCGCTGAGGGCGTTCTAGACTACACTTCCCAGCAGCCTATTCTCGTTGCCAAGATACACAAGTTGCGCTCCAACTCAATGGTGCCATCTACTGTCTGTTCCTGGTAATACGTTTATTGCTGAAAATGTGGTCATGTGGGTTCTGATGACGTCACTCGTAGTAAGAAGCGGATATCGAGATATCGCGATATCATGACTGAAGCGCGCCCACGCAGTTACAGATACGTGCACGCTATGTGTCATCATGTTCTAGGCCTTCTGGGTTATTTCTGGTAATGCACGTGCACGTATAAATTGCCCATTAGCTAGATCATGATGCATTGCAGCCTCATCTTCCAAACAATTCATCGTGATTGATCTCCTTAGTTGCCACTAACAAACAGTGATTTATCTCCTTAGCTGCCACTAACAGTGATTGATCTCCTTAGCTGCCACTAACAAACAGTGATTTATCTCCTTAGCTGCCACTAACAAACAGTGATTTATCTCCTTAGCTGCCACTAACAAACACTGATTTATCTCCTTAGCTGCCACTAACAGTGATTTATCTCCTTAGCTGCCACTAAGAGTGATTTATCTCCTTAGCTGCCACTAACAGTGATTTATCTCCTTAGCTGCCACTAACAAACAGTGATTTATCTCCTTAGCTGCCACTAACAGTGATTTATCTCCTTAGCTGCCACTAAGAGTGATTTATCTCCTTAGCTGCCACTAACAGTGATTTATCTCCTTAGCTGCCACTAACAGTGATTTATCTCCTTAGCTGCCACTAACAGTGATTTATCTCCTTAGCTGCCACTAACAGTCATTTATCTCCTTAGCTGCCACTAACAGTGATTGATCTCCTTAGCTGCCACTAACAAACAGTGATTTATCTCCTTAGCTGCCACTAACAGTGATTTATCTCCTTAGCTGCCACTAACAGTCATTTATCTCCTTAGCTGCCACTAACAGTGATTGATCTCTTTAGCTGCCACTAACAGTGATTTATCTCCATAGCTGCCGCTAACAGTGATTTATCTTCTTAGCTGCCAATAACAGTGATTTATCTCCTTAGCTGCCACTAACAGTGATTTATCTCCTTAGCTGCCACTAACAGTGATTTATCTTCTTAGCTGACACTAACAAACAGTGATTTATCTCCTTAGCTGCCACTAACAGTGATTTATCTCCTTAGCTGCCACTAACAGTGATTTATTTCTTTAGCTGCCACTAACAAACAGTTATTTATCTCCTTAGCTGCCACTAACAGTGATTTATCTCCTTAGCTGCCACTAACAGTCATTTATCTCCTTAGCTGCCACTAACAGTGATTGATCTCCTTAGCTGCCACTAACAAACAGTGATTTATCTCCTTAGCTGCCACTAACAGTGATTTATCTCCTTAGCTGCCACTAACAGTCATTTATCTCCTTAGCTGCCACTAACAGTGATTGATCTCTTTAGCTGCCACTAACAGTGATTTATCTCCATAGCTGCCGCTAACAGTGATTTATCTTCTTAGCTGCCAATAACAGTGATTTATCTCCTTAGCTGCCACTAACAGTGATTTATCTCCTTAGCTGCCACTAACAGTGATTTATCTTCTTAGCTGACACTAACAGTGATTTATCTCCTTAGCTGCCACTAACAGTGATTTATCTCCTTAGCTGCCACTAACAGTGATTTATTTCTTTAGCGGCCACTAACAAACAGTTATTTATCTCCTTAGCTGCCACTAACAGTGATTGATCTCCTTAGCTGCCACTAACAGTGATTTATCTCCTCAGCTGCCACTAACAGTGATTTATCTCTTAAGCTGCCACTAACAGTGATTTATCTCCTTAGCTGCCACTAACAGTTACTTATCTCTTTAGCTGCCACTAACAAACAGTGATTAATCTCCTTAGCTGCCACTAACAGTGATTTATCTCCTTAGCTGCCACTAACAGTGATTTTTCTCCTTAGCTGCCACTAACAGTGATTTATCTCTTTAGCTGCCACTAACAAACAGTGATTTATCTCCTTAGCTGCCACTAACAGTGATTTATCTCTTTAGCTGCCCCTAACAAACAGTGATTTATCTCCTTAGCTGCCACTAACAGTGATTTATCTCCTTAGTTTCAACTAACAGTGATTTATCTCCTTAGCTGCCACTAACAGTGATTTATCTCCTTAGCTGCCACTAACAGTGATTTATATCTTTAGCTGCCACTAACAAACAGTGATTTATCTCCTTAGCTGCCACTAACTGTGATTTATCTCCTTAGCGACCACTAACAGTGATTTATCTCCTTAGCTGCCACTAACACTGATTTATCTCTTTAGCTGCCACTAACAAACAGTGATTTATCTCCTTAGCTGCCACTAACAGTGATTTATCTCCTTAGCTGCCACTTACAGTGATTTATCTCCTTAGGTGCCACTAAAAACGATGTATCTCTTTAGCTGCCACTAACAAACAGTGATTTATCCCCTTAGCTGCCACTAACAGTGATTTGTCTCCTTAGCTGCCACTAACCGTGATTTATCTCTTTAGCTGCCACTAACAAACAGTGATTTATCTCCTTAGCTGCCACTAACAGTGATTTATCTCCTTAGCTGCCACTAACAAACAGTGATTTATCTCCTTAGCTGCCACTAACAGTGATTTATCTCCTTAGCTGCCACTAACAGTGATTTATATCTTTAGCTGCCACTAACAAACAGTGATTTATCTCCTTAGCTGTCACTAACAGTGATTTATCTCCTTAGCGGCCACAAACAGTAATTTATCTCCTTAGCTGCCACTAACAGTGATTTATCTCTTTAGCTGCCACTAACAAACAGTGATTTATCCCCTTAGCTGCCACTAACAGTGATTTGTCTCCTTAGCTGCCACTAACAGTGATTTATCTCTTTAGCTGCCACTAACAAACAGTGATTTATCTTCCTTAGCTGCCACTAACAGTGATTTATCTCCTTAGCTGCCACTAACAAACAGTGATTTATCTCCTTAGCTGCAACTAACAGTTATTTATCTCCTTAGCTGCCACTAACAGTGATTTATATCTTTAGCTGCCACTAACACACAGTGATTTATCTCCTTAGCTGTCACTAACAGTGATTTATCTCCTTAGCGGCCACAAACAGTAATTTATCTCCTTAGCTGCCACTAACAGTGATTTATCTCTTTAGCTGCCACTAACAAACAGTGATTTATCTCCTTAGCTGCCACTAACAGTGATTTATCTCCTTAGCTGCCACTAACAGTGATTTATCTCCTTAGCTGCCACTAACAGTGATTTATCTCTTTAGCTGCCACTAACAAACAGTGATTTTTCTCCTTAGCTGCCACTAACAGTGATTTATCTCTTTAGCCGCCACTAACAAACAGTGATTTATCCCCTTAGCTGCCACTAACAGTGATTTATCTCCTTAGCTGCCACTTACAGTGATTTATCTCTTTAGCTGCCACTAACAAACAGTGATTTATCTCCTTAGCTGCCACTAGCAGTGATTTATCTCTTTAGCTGCCACTAACAAACAATGATTTATCTCCTTAGCTGCCACTAACAGTGATTTATCTCTTTAGCTGCCACTAACAAACAGTGATTTATCTCCTTAGCTGCCACTAACAGCGATTTATCTCCTTACCTGCCACTAACAAACAGTGAATTATCTGCTTAGCTGCCACTAACAGTGATTTATCTCCTTAGCTGCCACTAACAAACAATGATTTATCTCCTTAGCTGCCACTAACAGTGATTTATCTCTTTAGCTGCCACTAACAAACAGTGATTTATCTCCTTAGCTGCCACTAACAGCGATTTATCTCCTTACCTGCCACTAACAAACAGTGAATTATCTGCTTAGCTGCCACTAACAGTGATTTATCTCCTTAGCTGCCACTAACAAACAATGATTTATCTCCTTAGCTGCCACTAACAGTGATTTATCTCTTTAGCTGCCACTAACAAACAGTGATTTATCTCCTTAGCTGCCACTAACAGCGATTTATCTCCTTACCTGCCACTAACAAACAGTGAATTATCTGCTTAGCTGCCACTAACAGTGATTTATCTCCTTAGCTGCCACTAACAGTGATTTATATCTTTAGCTGCCACTAACAAACAGTGATTTATCTCCTTAGCTGCCACTAACAGTGATTTATCTCCTTAGCGGCTACTAACAGTAATTATCTCCTTAGCTGCCTCTAACAGTGATTTATCTCTTTAGCTGCCACTAACAAACAGTGATTTATCTCCTTAGTTGCCACTAACAGTGATTTATCTACTTAGCTGCCACTAACAGTGATTTATCTCTTTAGCTGCCACTAACAAACAGTGATTTATCTCCTTAGCTGCCACTAACAGTGAGTTATCTCTTTAGGCGCCACTAACAAACAGTGATTTATCCCCTTTGCTGCCACTAACAGTGATTTATCTCCTTAGCTGCCACTAACAGTGATTTATCTCTTTAGCTGCCACTAACAAACAGTGATTTATCTCCTTAGCTGCCACTAACAGTGATTTATCTCTTTAGCTGCCACTAACAAACAATGATTTATCTCCTTAGCTGCCACTAACAGTGATTTATCTTCTTAGCTGCCACTAACAAACAGTGATTTATCTCCTTAGCTGCCACTAACAGTGATTTATCTCCTTAGCTGCCACTAACAAACAGTGATTTATCTCCTTAGCTGCCACTAACAGTGATTTATCTCCTTAGCTGCCACTAACAAACAGTGATTTATCTCCTTAGCTGCCACTAACAGTGATTTATCTCCTTAGCTGCCACTAACAGTGATTCATATCTTTAGCTGCCACTAACAAACAGTGATTTATCTCCTTAGCGGCCACTAACAGTAATTTATCTCCTTAGCTGCCACTAACAGTGATTTATCTCTTTAGCTGCCACTAACAAACAGTGATTTATATCCTTAGCTGCCACTAACAGTGATTTATCTACTTAGCTGCCACTAACAATGATTTATCTCTTTAGCTGCCATTAAAGAGTGATTTATCTCCTTAGCTGCCACTAACAGTGAGTTATCTCTTTTACTGTTACTAACAGTGATTTATCTCCTTAGCTGCCACTAACAGTGATTTATCTCTTTAGCTGCCACTAACAAACAGTGATTTATCTCCTTAGCTGCCACTAACAGTGATTTATCTCCTTAGTTTCCACTAACAGTGATTTATCTCCTTAGCTGCCACTAACAGTGATTTATCTCTTTAGCTGCCACTAACAGTGATTTATCTCCTTAGCTGCCACTAACAGTGAGTTATCTCTTTTACTGTTATTAACAGTGATTTATCTCCTTAGCTGCCACTAACAGTGATTTATCTCTTTAGCTGCCACTAACAAACAGTGATTTATCTCCTTAGCTGCCACTAACAGTGATTTATCTCCTTAGTTTCCACTAACAGTGATTTATCTCCTTAGCTGCCACTAACAGTGATTTATCTCCTTAGCTGCCACTAACAGTGATTTATCTCCTTAGCTGCCACTAACAAACAGTGATTTATCTCCTTAGCTGCCACTAACAGTGATTTATCTCCTTAGCGACCACTAACATTGATTTATCTCCTTAGCTGCCACTAACACTGATTTATCTCTTTAGCTGCCACTAACAAACAGTGATTTATCTCCTTAGCTGCCACTAACAGTGATTTATCTCCTTAGCTGCCACTAACAGTGATTTATCTCCTTAGCTGCCACTAACAATGATTTATCTCTTTAGCTGCCACTAACAAACAGTGATTTATCCCCTTAGCTGCCACTAACAGTGATTTGTCTCCTTAGCTGCCACTAACAGTGATTTATCTCTTTAGCTGCCACTAACAAACAGTGATTTATCTCCTTAGCTGCCACTAACAGTGATTTATCTCCTTAGCTGCCACTAACAAACAGTGATTTATCTCCTTAGCTGCCACTAACAGTGATTTATCTCCTTAGCTGCCGCTAACAGTGATTTATATCTTTAGCTGCCACTAACAAAAAGTGATTTATCTCCTTAGCTGCCACTAACAGTGATTTATCTCTTTAGCTGCCACTAACAAACAGTGATTTGTCTCCTTAGCTGCCACTAACAGTGATTTATCTACTTAGCTGCCACTAACAGTGATTTATCTCTTTAGCTGCCACTAACAAACAGTGATTTATCTCCTTAGCTGCCACTAACAGTGATTTATCTCTTTAGCCTCCACTAACAAACAGTGATTTATCCCCTTAGCTGCCACTAACAGTGATTTATCTCCTTAGTTGCCACTAACAGTGATTTATCTCCTTAGCTGCCACTAACAAACAGTGATTTATCTCCTTAGCTGCCACTAACAGTGATTTATCTCCTTAGCTGCCACTAACAGTGATTTATATCTTTAGCTGCCACTAACAAACAGTGATTTATCTCCTTAGCTGCCACTAACAGTGATTTATCTCCTTAGCGACCAGTGACAGTAATTTATCTCCTTAGCTGCCTCTAACAGTGATTTATCTCTTTAGCTGCCACTAACAAACAGTGATTTATCTCCTTAGCTGCCACTAACAGTGATTTATCTACTTAGCTGCCACTAACAGTGATTTATCTCTTTAGCTGCCACTAACAGTGATTTATCTCCTTAGCTGCCACTAACAGTGATTTATCTCCTTAGCTGCCACTAACAGTGATTTATCTATTTAGCTGCCACTAACATACAGTGATTTATCTCCTTAGCTGCCACTAACAGTGATTTATCTCTTTAGCTGCCACTAACAGTGATTTATCTCCTTAGCTGCCACTAACAGTTATTTATTTTCTTAGCTGCCACTAACAAACAGTGATTTATCTCCTTAGCTGCCACTAACAGTGATTTATCTCCTTAGCTGCCACTAACAAACAGTGATTTATCTCCTTAGCTGCCACTAACAGTGATTTATCTCCTTAGCTGCCACTAACAGTGATTTATATCTTTAGCTGCCACTAACAAACAGTGATTTATCTCCTTAGCTGCCACTAACAGTGATTTATCTCCTTAGCGGCCACTAACAGTAATTTATCTCCTTAGCTACCACTAGCAAACCGTGATTTATCTCCTTAGCTGCCACTAACAAACAGTGATTTATCTCCTTAGCTGCCACTAACAGTGATTTATCGCCTCAGCTGCCACTAGCAACAATGATTTATCTACTTAGCTACCACCAGCAAACAGTGTTTTAGCTCCTTAGCTGCCACGAACAAACAATGATTTATCTCCTTAGATGCCACTAGCAAACAGTGATTTATCTCCTTAGCTGCCACTAACAATGATTTATCTCCTTAGCTGCCACTAACAAACATTGATTTATCTCCTGAGCTGCCACTAGCAAACAGTTATTTATCTCCTTAGCTGCCACTAACAAACAGTGATTTATCACCTTAACTGCCACTTACAAAAAGTGATTTTATCCCAAAGGCTTCCATTAACAAACAGTGATTTATCTCCTTTGCTACCACTAACAAACAGTTATTTATCTTCTTAGCTGCCACTAGCAAACAGTGATTTATCTTATTAGCTGCCACTAACAAACAGTAACAGAAGAATGATAGTCGCACCACCAAGTTACCAAAATAAAGTGCTTTTATTGAGCCAAATTCTAAAAAATCAGCAACGTTTCGGACAAGTGTTCTTAATCATGCAGTCATTTATCAAACAGTGATTTATCTCCTTAGTTTCCACTAACAAACATTGATTTTTCTCCTTAGCTGCCAATAACAAACAGTTATTTTATCCCAAGACTGCCAGTAACAAACAGTGATTTGGGGAGCTTAGGTTTTTTATGTTAGGATTTTATTTGGGGGGTTGGTTGTGTGGGTGGTGGGTTTTACAGTTGGGGGGTATTTGTATTTTTTTTTTTACAGGTAAAAGAGCTGATTTCGGGGGGCGGAGCAAACAATCAAGGAGAGCAGACGTATATGCCTGGAGCTCCTCTCCTATAATTAACTAAACATGGGCAAATACTCATTTTAATAACCATTTCAACCCTCAAAACATACTGGACTTAAAGGGAGCTACTCCTACAAACTTTTGATCACATAACTTCAGAGTTATGTGATCTGAAGTAATCTCGGAGACATTGGAACTTGGGGCCTACTGCAGTTAACAATCTATAACCCCAGGCGCAGGCCACGCGGTCTGCACTGTCGTCCTGTATACCGCACTCCTCCTGCTGCTACAGAGATGGAGGGGGACTACACTGCAATGTTACAAAAACTTCTTTTAGAGTTGGATGTGAAGATGCAACACAACTTCTGCGATCTCCAGCGCACCCTCAGAGACTCATGGGGGAAAGAATATAAAGACACTCTCAAGATGGCAGATTATGGAGAGAATTCAGCGCAGCGCACGGAATTAGAAATAACTCGGAGAACTCTCGGCTCCAAGACAAGTAATGACCAGCATGGCGCATTGTCGTTCTCTTGCTCAGAAGAAGAACAGAATTTATTCCCATTCAAAAGCGAGTACTATACTTCAGGTGCTGCAACGAACCTTACCCCCGTTCTACTGCCTCAACAGAAATCCCCACTGCTTGAAATGTCGGATGATGCGGCCGGCCATCCGACAAGCATAGTCAGAGTAAAGGATCCTAAGGGACAGACTTATGATGAGAGGCGGGTAAAGGGGAGAATATCCCGATATCACCTTGGTGCTCCTAAGTGGAAGACTCCTGCAGCGCATGGAACATCTAATAACTTGAACCCGGTCCCCTGTGATGCACTCAACCGATTATATCTGTCACTGCGGTGGGGGGTTTTGAGTTCTGTGATGCAAATCCCACCATGCTCCTGCAATCCACAAAATGAAGATAAGATTGTAGCATCTGGTATTGGCTGAGCTGGGACTACTTTGGCGCTCATGCTTTAAAGTTGAAATGTTGCTTTACTGTTTAGAGACTTTCTTATCAGCGGGCTCAATTTAAATTGTTTATCTTTATTTTCCAGACTTGGTAATAATGTACAGTTATCTTATTTTTCCTTTGCGCTTTGTTACTGTTCATATACACGTGCTTACATGGTTATACTGCTGCAAGTACAGTTGAGCCTGTTGATACCATTTACTTATTCTGTTGGGAATTTTTTGGTGTGGTATTGTGCATTGTATTGTCTCCTAGTGATGTCGCGAACCTTAAAATTTCGGTTCGCGAATTGCGGACTTCCGCTACTGTTCGCGAACCGGTGAACCGCGCAAACCGCCATTGACTTCAATAGGCAGGCGAACTTTAAAACCCACAAGGACTCTTTCTGGCCACAATAGTGATGGAAAAGTTGTTTCAAGGGGACTAACACCAGGACTGTGGCATGCAGGAGGGGGATCCATGGCAAAACTCCCACGGAAAATTACATAGTTGATGCAGAGTCTGGTTTTAAGCCATAAAGTGCCTTAATCACCTAACATTCCTAAAAAAAATTTGAATAACGGGCTTTAAAACATCAGGTATGATGTAGTATCGATCAGGTAGTTTAAGGGTTATGCCCGCTTCACAGTGACAGACCAAACTCCCCATGTAACGCACCGCAAACAACTGCAAACAGTCCATTTGCACAACCACGAGTTAGATAGATTTGATAGTTAGATACATACATTACATAGATCAATAGATGCAATATACATATGATAGATACAAATTACATAGATCAATAGATGCAATATACATTTGATAGATACAAATTACATAGATCAATAGATGCAATATACATTTGATAGATACAAATTACATAGATCAATAGATGCAATATACATTTGATAGATACAAATTACATAGATCAATAGATGCAATATACATTTGATGATAGATATGAATTACATAGATCAATAGATACAATATATATTTGATAGATACGAATTACATAGATCAATAGATGCAATATACATTTGATAGATACGACTTACATAGATCAATAGATGCAATATACATTTGATGATAGATATGAATTACATAGATCAATAGATACAATATACATTTGATAGATACGAATTACATAGATCAAAAGATGCAATATACATTTGATAGATACGAATTACATAGATCAATAGATGCAATATACATTTGATAGATACGAATAACATAGATCAAAAGATGTAATATACTTTTGCTAGATACGAATTACATAGATCAATAGATGCAATATACATTTGATAGATACGAATTACATAGATCAAAAGATGCAATATACAGTTGATAGATACGAATTACATAGATCAATAGATGCAATATACATATGATAGATACGAATTACATAGATCAATAGATGCAATATACATTTGATAGATACGAATTACATAGATCAATAGATGCAATATACATTTGATAGATACAAATTACATAGATCAAAAGATGTAATATACTTTTGCTAGATACGAATTACATAGATCAATAGATGCAATATACATTTGATAGATACGATTGATAGTTAGATAGATTTGATAGATAAATAGATAGATTTGATAGATATGTGATTTCCCTGACAGAGTATAACAATAAGACATGTGGTCTGGGACCCGTGGTGTGTTAAGTAGTACTATTCTTAGCAGTTTACTACCTGTTACTCCCCCTATCGGGGGAGGTCTATATGGGCTGCATTTTTGGAACAGGGAGATGGAAGAAGATGATTGGTCTGTCCTCCTACTTCAAATTTGGCCTAAAACAATGTGGCTGCGTTAGGAGCTGAACACTGCTTTTTTTGCAGGTGTTAGGTTTTTTTTCAGCCCAAACTGGCCCATTGTTTCCTATGGGGATATCGTGCACGAGCACGTTTTCCCAGCTTACCGCTACCGTAAGCAACGCTGGTATTGAGGGTTGAAGTGGAGCTACATTAGGCTCAACGCATCCTTTTATGAGCCTAACGCAGCCCCTCAGACAACTCTAAATACCAGCGTTGTTGGAAGGGTGCATTGGGAAAAAAAGCGGCGTTAGCTACGCGGGTCTTTACTGACAAAACTCTAAATCTAGCCGTTTGTTTGGAAATGCCAGACCGGCATATTCTTTGGTTCTCATCAGTTTGTTTATGGCAATTCGCGCTCTTTTTCCTCCCCATATAAATTTTGTACATATTTGGTTGTACTTGTTTATATCCGATTTATTTATAAGGAGAGGGATATTTTGTAGTAGGTACAGTAATTTAGGGAATAAAATTGTTTTAACTAGCATTGTCCGAGCTGTAACAGAGATTGGGAGACTCATCCAATATATAGTTTTCTTTTTGCAATCTAAGAAAAATTGAGCAAAATTCTTTTTGTACCATTCCTGTGGGTCTCGTGTTAGGATTATTCCTAGGTATTTTATTTCTTGTACTTCTCAAAACGGGTGTTTATATGTGAATTTAGTCGGTTTGTTTAACCATAACAATTCTGATTTTTCCATATTTATCTTGTAACCAGATATAGTTCCAAATTGTTGTGTAGTTTTAATCAGTATTGGGAGGGTTATTTCTAAGTTACTTAAATATAATATTAAATCATCTGCATATAGAGAAAGGGTAAATTGTTGTCCACCTATTTTAATGCCATATAGTTGTTGTCTGAGTAATATTGCTAGAGGTTCCAAAGAGATGTTAAAGAGGAGAGGTGAAAGTGGGCAGCCCTGTCTAGTGCCTCGACATAGGTGAAATCTTTCAGAGACTAATCCATTGACTATAATAGCTGATGTTGGTTTATTATAGATTAGTTTTATAAAGTTATAGATATTGCCTGCAAAACCACATCTTTCCAATGTATAGAATAGGTGGTCCCAATTTATGTAGTCGAATGCCTTCTCGGCATCGACTGTCAAGATTGCAGTACTCTCTTTTTTAGATAGTTTTTTATATCTATGCTCCTTCCAGTAAAAATCTAACAATAACATAGTTTTACTTATGTACCTTGCTGGATTCCTATTGGGCATAAATCCAGTTTGGTTCTCGTGAATTATCTTATGTAGATGTGGTTTTAACCGATTAGCAATTATTGATGTTAAAATTTTGTAGTCCACATTAAGTAAAGGTATTGGTCTATATGATGTTGGATTTTCTAAATCTCTATCTTTTTTAGTTATTAATGTTGTATTAGATGTAGTAAAGTTAGGGGCCAGTTAAATGTCTATATTGAAATAGGTATTGTACAATTTGTGTAAAATCGGTATCACCTGTTGAAATATAATTCTATAGAGCATCAGGTCCAGGGGCTTTATTTAACGTAGCTACTTTAATCTCATTTATTATTTCCTGCGTTGTTATCATTTGATTTAATTCTTGAACTACTTCACTTGGTAGTTTCGGTATTTTAACATCTCTCCAGAATGCATTTTTTTGTTCTGGGTTGATTTCCTCTTCTTTATATGTTATTTTAAAGAAGTTATGGAAGATCTTTTCGATATCTGTATTTTTTGTGTATCTGTTGGGACCTACTTTAATTGCTGTAATCTGATTACGTGCTTTTTGTTTTGTAATGTGTGCTAAATATTTGGCTGATCTGCCCCTAAATCCCCCATATTATGCTTTGAGACGTAATTCTTCTTGGATTATATTTTGTTTAAAAAAAAAGATCACGCTGTGTTTTCGCGTTTATATATTTATCCCAGTTGATTTTACTATGTATAGCCAAATACTTATTATATGTGTTCTTAACATAATTTGATAATTGTATATTTTGTTGTCTATATTTTTTTTTAAGTCCACATAAATATGCTTTAATATCACCACGCATTACCGCCTTCCCAGTTTCCCAGAGAATTTCTATTTTCTCTGTGTATGCATGATTGAAATTCATGAATTCCTGCCATTTGTTTTTTAACCAATTCTGAAATTTAGGGTTATGCACAAGGTATTTGGGGGAAAAAAATTATTAGATTGAACTTGTTGAAGTGTTTTTAGGGTAGGGCTTTTTTTTATTTTGGGGGTGGGGTTTTATTTTGTTAGGGGATTAGATTAGGTTTAATTAGAATACAAATCTTGTAATTTGTTTATTATTTTCTGTAATTTAGTCTTTTTTTTGTACTTTAGATAATTTTATTTAATTGTATTTAATTTAGGGAATTAATTTAATTATAGTGTAGTGTTAGGTGTAATTGTAACTTAGGTTAGGTTTTATTTTACAGGTAACTTTGTATTTATTTTAGCTAGGTAGTTATTAAATAGTTAATAACTATTTAGTAACTATTCTACCTAGTTAAAATAAATACAAACTAGACTGTGAAATAAAAATAAACCCTAAGATAGCTACAATGTAACTATTATATTGTAGCTAGCTTAGGGTTTATTTTATAGGTAAGTATTTAGTTTTAAATAGGAATAATTTAGTTAATGATAGTAATTTTATTTAGATTTATTTAAATTATATTTAAGTTAGGGGGGTTAGGGTTAGGGTTAGACTTAGATTTAGGGGTTAATAACTTTAGTATAGTGGCAGTGACGTTGGGAGCGGCAGATTAGGGGTTAATAAATGTAGGTAGGTGTCGGCGATGTTAGGGATGGCAGATTAGAGGTTAATAATATTTAACTAATGTTTGCGAGACAGGAGTGCGGCAGTTTAGGGGTTAATATATTTATTATAGTGGCAGCGATGTCCGGATCGGCATATTAGGGGTTAAAAATTTAAATTTAGTGTTTGCGATGTGGGGGGGGGGGGCCTTGGTTTAGGGGTTAATAGGTAGTTTATGAGTGTTAGTGTACTTTTTAGCACTTTAGTTAAGAGTTTTATGCTACGGCTTTGTAGTGTAAAACTCTTAATTACTGACATTAAAATGCGGTATCAGTCTTGACAGGAGAGGGTCTACCGCTCACTTTTTGTCAGACTCGTAATACCGGCGCTATCCAAGTCCCATTGAAAAAAGACGATACGCAATTGACGTAAGTGGATTTGCGGTATTTCCGAGTCTGGCCAAAAAAGTGAACGGTACACCTGTACCGGCAAGACTCGTAATACCAGCAGGCGTTAAAAAGCAGCGTTGGGACCGGCCAACGCTGCTTTTTAAGCCTAACGCAAGACTCGTAATCTACCCGAGTGACTTTACACCAAATGTTGCCAGTAGCAAACAATGATTTTACCCCAAAGGCTGCAGGAACAAACAGTGATTTTACCCCAAAGGCTGCCAGTAACAAACAGTGATTTTATCCCAAAGGCTGCAAGTAACAAACATGTATTTTATTCCAATCCCCCTTTACTGCCAGTAACAAAACAATGATTTTACCCCTGGCCTCTGGTATTACACACAAATCAGTGTTTTTATCCCCTTTACTGCCAGTAACAAACAGGCAGGTAGATTCCGAGTTGAGCGTTACGACTCAAATAGCAGCATTATGGCCCATAATGCATCATTTTCCCTAACGCAGCCATTACAAGTTTAAAAAAACCTCCATAGCGTAACAAAAATCGCCATGTACGCACAAATACATAACACTATCCAAGACTACTAGTTATTGATATATCACAACCAAAAACATTCAAGAATCACTTGATATATTATACAAAGTACACTTACACTCATACAAACACTGTACAATCAATTATTTTTATTTTTTTACACAAAAATATAACGGGTAAAAGATACGAGATCTTGGGTGTTAGAAAAAAAATGCACACAAACCCATTTTACATAGACTTACATAGACATACATGAACATACACTCATTTAGCTACATCTACGTACAATAACATCACATGAATACAGAAATAGATACATACAAACAATATAAAGCACATTACGTACACAAAACATTTTTAAATATGAAATTATCACAATTTCATGTACTTTTTCTCAGACTTACATGATGTCACTCAATTTACGCTCAACAGAAGTGTTGGAAGTTTTTTTCTTTCAATTTCTAACCTCCATTGACTTCTATGGGGAATACGTGCTCGTGCACGCGACCGGCTTCTTTCCGTAACACACGCAATATTTTTCTCTTTTTAAACTTGTAATGGCAGCGTTAGAATTGTGGCGCTAATTCATTCATTCTTGCGTTGGTCCTGCAATGACAAATAGATCACAAAATAGACTATTTGTCACTGGAGTTAGGTGTTTTACTTGTGTGAACATCACTACAACATCAAAATCTTTTAGGAAATTACATTACATCAACTATAGAGCACGATCAATTGTATCATCACAAATACGAAATCAATATTAAGAACTAACACATATTTAAACGGACATAAAAATACATTTTTAGATTTCATTATTATTCAGAAACAGTAGGCAATTTTAAACAGTTGTCTCATTTACGTATTATAGCATTTCATTTATTCTCTTCATATGCTTTGATGAACAGCATATCTAGATAGGCTCAGCAGATGATGATTGGTGGCTGCACATAGAAGCCTTCTGTGATTGCCTCACCCATGTGCATTGCTATTCATTCAACAAATATTATAGAAACAATGAACACATTGAAGTACATTGGAAGGTTGTTTAACATTGGATTCTCTATCTGAATCATAAAAGGAAGTCCGTATAATTATAAGATATCAGTAAATATTAGAGTTGTCGCTATTTTGGAAGGAACAACAATGCTGTACTGCTTTATATAAATGAACACATGTGGGAGAGAATCACAATACATACATAGATGTACATAACACACATCACACAACAACAATGCTATACTGCTTTATATAAGTTAGCATATGTGTGAGAGAATCACAATACATACATAGATGTACATAACACACATCACACAACAACAATGCTACACTGCTTTATATAAATGAACAAATGTGGGAGAGAATCACAATACATACATAGATGTACATAACACACATCACACAACAACAATGCTTTACTGCTTTATATAAATCAGCATATGTGTGAGAGAATCACAATACATACATAGATGTACATAACACACATCACACAACAACAATGCTATACTGCTTTATATAAATCAGCATATGTGTGAGAGAATCACAATACATACATAGATGTACATAACACACATCACACAACAACAATGCTACACTGCTTTATATAAATGAACAAATGTGGGAGAGAATCACAATACATACATAGATGTACATAACACACATCACACAACAACAATGCTTTACTGCTTTATATAAATAAACATATGTGGGAGAGAATCACAATACATACATAGATGTACATAACACACATCACACAACAACAATGCTTTACTGCTTTATATAAATCAGCATATGTGTGAGAGAATCACAATACATACATAGATGTACATAACACACATCACACAACAACAATGCTACACTGCTTTATATAAATGAACAAATGTGGGAGAGAATCACAATACATACATAGATGTACATAACACACATCACACAACAACAATGCTATACTGCTTTATATAAATCAGCATATGTGTGAGAGAATCACAATACATACATAGATGTACATAGCACACATCACACAACAACAATGCTACACTGCTTTATATAAATGAACAAATGTGGGAGAGAATCACAATACATACATAGATGTACATAACACACATCACACAACAACAATGCTTTACTGCTTTATATAAATAAACATATGTGGGAGAGAATCACAATACATACATAGATGTACATAACACACATCACACAACAACAATGCTATACTGCTTTATATAAATCAGCATATGTGTGAGAGAATCACAATACATACATAGATGTACATAACACACATCACACAACAACAATGCTATACTGCTTTATATAAATCAGCATATGTGTGAGAGAATCACAATACATACATAGATGTACATAACACACATCACACAACAACAATGCTACACTGCTTTATATAAATGAACAAATGTGGGAGAGAATCACAATACATACATAGATGTACATAACACACATCACACAACAACAATGCTTTACTGCTTTATATAAATAAACATATGTGGGAGAGAATCACAATACATACATAGATGTACATAACACACATCACACAACAACAATGCTACACTGCTTTATATAAATGAACAAATGTGGGAGAGAATCACAATACATACATAGATGTACATAACACATCACACAACAACAATGCTATACTGCTTTATATAAATCAGCATATGTGGGAGAGAATCACAATACATACATAGATGTACATAACACACATCACACAACAACAATGCTATACTGCTTTATATAAATCAGCATATGTGGGAGAGAATCACAATACATACATATATGTACATAACACACATCACACAACAACAATGCTACACTGCTTTATATAAATGAACATATGTGGGAGAGAATCACAATACATACGTATATGTACATAACACACAACACACAACAACAATGCTATACTGCTTTACATAAATCAGCATATGTGGGAGAGAATCACAGTACATACATATATGTACATAACACACATCACACAACAACAATGCTGTACTGCTTTATATAAATAAACATATGTGTGAGAGAATCACAATACATACATATATGTACATAACACACATCACACAACAACAATGCTATACTGCTTTATATAAATCAGCATATGTGGGAGAGAATCACAATACATACATAGATGTACATAACACACATCACACAACAACAATGCTATACTGCTTTATATAAATCAGCATATGTGGGAGAGAATCACAATACATACATAGATGTACATAACACACATCACACAACAACAATGCTATACTGCTTTATATAAATGAACATATGTGGGAGAGAATCACAATACATACATAGATGTACATAACACACAACAACAATGCTGTACTGCTTTATATAAATCAGCATATGTGGGAGAGAATCACAATACATACATAGATGTACATAACACACATCACACAACAACAATGCTATACTGCTTTATATAAATGAACACATGTGGGAGAGAATCACAATACATAGATGTACATAACACACATCACACAACAACAATGCTATACTGCTTTATATAAATGAACAAATGTGGGAGAGAATCACAATACATATACAGTATGTACATAACACACATCACACAACAACAATGCTATACTGCTTTATATAAATGAACATATGTGGGAGAGAATCACAGTACATACATATATGTACATAACACACATCACACAACAACAATGCTATACTGCTTTATATAAATCAGCATATGTGGGAGAGAATCACAGTACATACATATATGTACATAACACACATCACACAACAACAATGCTGTACTGCTTTATATAAATGAACATATGTGTGAGAGAATCACAATACATACATAGATGTACATAACACACATCATACAACAACAATGCTATACTGCTTTATATAAATCAGCATATGTGTGAGAGAATCACAATACATACATAGATGTACATAACACACATCACACAACAACAATGCTACACTGCTTTATATAAATGAACAAATGTGGGAGAGAATCACAATACATACATAGATGTACATAACACACATCACACAACAACAATGCTATACTGCTTTATATAAATCAGCATATGTGGGAGAGAATCACAATACATACATAGATGTACATTACACACATCACACAACAACAATGCTATACTGCTTTATATAAATCAGCATATGTGTGAGAGAATCACAATACATACATAGATGTACATAACACACATCACACAATAACAATGCTATACTGCTTTATATAAATCAGTATATGTGGGAGAGAATCACAATACATACATATATGTACATAACACACAACACACAACAACAATGCTATACTGCTTTATATAAATCAGCATATGTGTGAGAGAATCACAATACATACATAGATGTACATAACACACATCACACAATAACAATGCTATACTGCTTTATATAAATCAGTATATGTGGGAGAGAATCACAATACATACATATATGTACATAACACACAACACACAACAACAATGCTATACTGCTTTATATAAATCAGCATATGTGGGAGAGAATCACAATACATACATATATGTACATAACACATCACACAATAACAATGCTATACTGCTTTATATAAATCAGCATATGTGGGAGAGAATCACAATACATACATATATGTACATAACACATCACACAATAACAATGCTATACTGCTTTATATAAATCAGCATATGTGGGAGAGAATCACAATACATACATATATGTACATAACACATCACACAATAACAATGCTATACTGCTTTATATAAATCAGGATATGTGGGAGAGAATCACAATACATACATAGATGTACATAACACACATCACACAACAACAATGCTATACTGCTTTATATAAATCAGCATATGTGGGAGAGAATAACAATACACACATAGCTGTACATAACACATCACACAACAACAATGCTGTACTGCTTTATATAAATGAACATATGTGGGAGAGAATCACAGTACATACATAGATGTACATAACACACATCACACAACAACAAGGCTATACTGCTTTATATAAATCAGCATATGTGGGAGAGAATCACAATACATACATAGATGTACATAACACACAACACACAACAACAATGCTATACTGCTTTATATAAATGAACATATGTGGGAGAGAATCACAATACATACATAGATGTACATAACACACATCACACAACAACAATGCTATACTGCTTTATATAAGTCAGCATATGTGGGAGCGAATCACAATACATACATAGATGTACATAACACACAACACACAACAACAATGCTATACTGCTTTATATAAATAAACAGATGTGGGATAGAATCACAATACATACATAGATGTACATAACACACATCACACAACAACAATGCTATACTGCTTTATATAAATCAGCATATGTGGGAGAGAATCACAATACATACATATATGTACATAACACACATCACACAACAACAATGCTACACTGCTTTATATAAATGAACATATGTGGGAGAGAATCACAATACATACGTATATGTACATAACACACAACACACAACAACAATGCTATACTGCTTTATATAAATCAGCATATGTGGGAGAGAATCACAGTACATACATATATGTACATAACACACATCACACAACAACAATGCTGTACTGCTTTATATAAATAAACATATGTGTGAGAGAATCACAATACATACATATATGTACATAACACACATCACACAACAACAATGCTATACTGCTTTATATAAATCAGCATATGTGGGAGAGAATCACAATACATACATAGATGTACATAACACACATCACACAACAACAATGCTATACTGCTTTATATAAATCAGCATATGTGGGAGAGAATCACAATACATACATAGATGTACATAACACACATCACACAACAACAATGCTATACTGCTTTATATAAATGAACATATGTGGGAGAGAATCACAATACATACATAGATGTACATAACACACAACAACAATGCTGTACTGCTTTATATAAATCAGCATATGTGGGAGAGAATCACAATACATACATAGATGTACATAACACACATCACACAACAACAATGCTATACTGCTTTATATAAATGAACACATGTGGGAGAGAATCACAATACATAGATGTACATAACACACATCACACAACAACAATGCTATACTGCTTTATATAAATGAACAAATGTGGGAGAGAATCACAATACATATACAGTATGTACATAACACACATCACACAACAACAATGCTATACTGCTTTATATAAATGAACATATGTGGGAGAGAATCACAGTACATACATATATGTACATAACACACATCACACAACAACAATGCTATACTGCTTTATATAAATCAGCATATGTGGGAGAGAATCACAGTACATACATATATGTACATAACACACATCACACAACAACAATGCTGTACTGCTTTATATAAATGAACATATGTGTGAGAGAATCACAATACATACATAGATGTACATAACACACATCATACAACAACAATGCTATACTGCTTTATATAAATCAGCATATGTGTGAGAGAATCACAATACATACATAGATGTACATAACACACATCACACAACAACAATGCTACACTGCTTTATATAAATGAACAAATGTGGGAGAGAATCACAATACATACATAGATGTACATAACACACATCACACAACAACAATGCTATACTGCTTTATATAAATCAGCATATGTGGGAGAGAATCACAATACATACATATATGTACATAACACACAACACACAACAACAATGCTATACTGCTTTATATAAATCAGCATATGTGGGAGAGAATCACAATACATACATATATGTACATAACACATCACACAATAACAATGCTATACTGCTTTATATAAATCAGCATATGTGGGAGAGAATCACAATACATACATATATGTACATAACACATCACACAATAACAATGCTATACTGCTTTATATAAATCAGCATATGTGGGAGAGAATCACAATACATACATATATGTACATAACACATCACACAATAACAATGCTATACTGCTTTATATAAATCAGGATATGTGGGAGAGAATCACAATACATACATAGATGTACATAACACACATCACACAACAACAATGCTATACTGCTTTATATAAATCAGCATATGTGGGAGAGAATAACAATACACACATAGCTGTACATAACACATCACACAACAACAATGCTGTACTGCTTTATATAAATGAACATATGTGGGAGAGAATCACAGTACATACATAGATGTACATAACACACATCACACAACAACAAGGCTATACTGCTTTATATAAATCAGCATATGTGGGAGAGAATCACAATACATACATAGATGTACATAACACACATCACACAACAACAAGGCTATACTGCTTTATATAAATCAGCATATGTGGGAGAGAATCACAATACATACATAGATGTACATAACACACAACACACAACAACAATGCTATACTGCTTTATATAAATGAACATATGTGGGAGAGAATCACAATACATACATAGATGTACATAACACACATCACACAACAACAATGCTATACTGCTTTATATAAGTCAGCATATGTGGGAGCGAATCACAATACATACATAGATGTACATAACACATCACACAACAATGCTATATTGCTTTATATAAATCAGCATATGTGGGAGAGAATCACAATACATACATATATGTACATAACACACATCACACAACAACAATGCTATAGTGCTTTATATAAATCAGCATATGTGGGAGAGAATCACAATACATACATAGATGTACATAACACACATCACACAACAACAATGCTATACTGCTTTATATAAATCAGCATATGTGGGATAGAATCACAATACATACATAGATGTACATAACACACATCACACAACAACAACGCTATACTGCTTTATATAAATCAGCATATGTGGGAGAGAATCACAATACATACGTATATGTACATAACACACATCACACAACAACAATGCTATACTGCTTTATATAAATCAGCATATGTGTGAGAGAATCACAATACATACATATATGTACATAACACACATCACACAACAACAATGCTATACTGCTTTATATAAATAAACAGATGTGGGAGAGAATCACAATACATACATATATGTACATAACACACATCACACAACAACAATGCTATACTGCTTTATATAAATCAGCATATGTGGGGGAGAATCACAATACATACATAGATGTACATAACACACATCACACAACAACAATGCTATACTGCTTTATATAAATCAGCATATGTGGGAGAGAATCACAATACATACATAGATGTACATAACACACATCACACAACAACAATGCTATACTGCTTTATATAAATCAGCATATGTGGGAGAGAATCACAATACATACATAGATGTACATAACACACATCACACAATAACAATGCTTTACTGCTTTATATAAATAAACATATGTGGGAGAGAATCACAATACATACATAGATGTACATAACACACATCACACAATAACAATGCTACACTGCTTTATATAAATAAACAGATGTGGGAGAGAATCACAATACATACATAGATGTACATAACACATCACACAACAACAATGCTATACTGCTTTATATAAATCAGCATATGTGGGAGAGAATCACAATACATAGATGTACATAACACACATCACACAACAACAATGCTATACTGCTTTATATAAGTCAGCATATGTGGGAGAGAATCACAATACATACATAGATGTACATAACACACATCACACAACAACAACGCTATACTGCTTTATATAAATCAGCATATGTGGGAGAGAATCACAATACATACATAGATGTACATAACACACATCACACAATAACAATGCTATACTGCTTTATATAAATCAGCATATGTGGGAGAGAATCACAATACATACATAGATGTACATAACACACAACACACAACAACAATGCTATACTGCTTTATATAAATAAACAGATGTGGGAGAGAATCACAATACATACATATATGTACATAACACACATCACACAACAACAATGCTATACTGCTTTATATAAATCAGCATATGTGTGAGAGAATCACAATACATACATAGATGTACATAACACACATCACACAACAACAATGCTATACTGCTTTATATAAATCAGCATATGTGGGAGAGAATCACAATACATACATAGATGTACATAACACACAACACACAACAACAATGCTATACTGCTTTATATAAATAAACAGATGTGGGAGAGAATCACAATACATACATAGATGTACATAACACATAACACACAACAGCAAAACACACATTCTTCTTTTTAATCATTACACAATAAGAATGTTGCAAACTAGAACAAGAGAACGAAGATTTGGAAAGTAGACAGTCAGGTTGCTAATATGATGACATCATTCTAAGCTTCAACCATACAGATTCCAGCATAAAGACTGTACCGCCCCTTTCCGCAGTTTATCACTCAATATTACAATATTACATATATGTAGATGACAGGTTTGGAAGATCTTCATTAATATTGCGATTTTAATGGGACGCGTAAAATATTAAGATCTCGCCAATCACTTATTTATAGAATATTAGAGATCTCAGCCGGAAGATCTTCATTATTATTGCGATTTTAATGGGACACGTAAAATATTGAGATCTCGGCAATCACTTATATATAGAATATTATAGATGTCAGCCGATCAAGCACATTCTATGCCATGTCTATGCACACATTATACACAAGTATGCACTTTCAATCATGTTAGCGTGGACGTGTGGTTTTTAATATAAGTATTTGTTACGCATATGAACAAACATTACGAAGATGCACTGTATATAGATTTTATACTTTAACACTTTCACATTACAATTTATTGGGGGGGAAAACAAATTTCAACAAACACAAAAAAAAAACGCCCACTTTGAGAGCATTCGCGCCGCTCAGATATAATCAAGTGTATACAATCATCAATCATTACGAACTCGCTACCATTGGACTAATTGCACTATAAATCACCCAAACACCATGGCCAAAGCGTCCCTTGTGATTGACATTGTATCAAATCGCTTTTGTGTGTTTGCATACCTTGTTACTCCTTGTGTGTTTGCTCTGCTGTTTGGCTTTGTGCTGCTTGGCTTTGCAAATATGGATAACCCCCAGTTAGATAGTATAGGTGCTGTTAGACACGTTTTGTACAGAATCAGGCGGGCTCGGCGATTCCAAGAGAGGCATGGGGAACGTCTGATCAGAGGTCCTCGTGTTCACAGGGTGAGGCCCAGCTTGGATAACATGAGCGACTTCAAGGTTTTTGACAAATATGGGCTCATTAGACAGCAGCTCTTGAGCCTGTATGATGTACTGAAGCCTTATCTGGTGCCACGCAGACGTATGCGCACTGCAATCCCTGTCATGTCCAAGATGCTTTGCTGCATACATGTCCTGGTGTCCGGAAGCTTTCAATCCACAGAGGGGTACATATCTGGGTTGTCTCACGGTACCTTCTCTGTGGTTTTTGAAAAGTTTCTGAATGCCATGATAAGAATTAGTAGGCTTTACATAGGATTCCCTCAAAATGAGGATGATTGGAGGCGACTCAAGAGGGAATCTATGCAATAGCTAAAATGCCCAATGTTTTGTGAGCAATAGATTGCACCCATATTGCTCTGCAGGCTCCAGCAGATGAGCGACCCTTCTGAAATAGCAAACACTTTCATAGTTTGAACGTGCAGTTCGTGTGCGACGCACGTATGAGAATTATGAATGTGTTTGCGAATTTCGGGGGGGGGGGGGCAGTCATGATGCCCGTATCCTCAGACAGTCCTTACTCTGGCAGCAGTTTGAGGACAGACAGTTTCCCCATGGGTGGCTCGTTGGTGAGTACTTGTGCACAGCACGGTTAATAAGTTAGAGAATTGCTACTGTAATGTTCGCAAACAGTTGTGTTTATGTAATGGGCAGATATAGAATGAGGTTTAACCATTTAATTGTCTTTCAGCAAATGTCTAGTTTTAGCTCCAAACAGATATGTAGCATGTCTTAGCTTAAATGTGCAGCTATAGGATGCAATTTAACCATTTATTTGTCTATTTCTGCAAATGTCTAGTTTTAGCTCCAAACAGATATGTAGCAGGTCATAGCTTAAATGTGCATCTATAGGATGCGCTTTAACCATTTTTTGTCTCTTTCAGCAAATGTCTAGTTTTAGCTCCAAACAGATATGTAGCATGTCTTAGCTTAAATGTGCAGCTATAGGATGCAATTTAACCATTTATTTGTCTATTTCTGCAAAAGTCTAGTTTTAGCAAAAAACAGATATGTAGCAGGTCATAGCTTAAATGTGCAGATATAGGATGCGCTTTAACCATTTTTTGTCTCTTTCCGCAAATGTCTAGTTTTAGCTCCAAACAGATATGTAGCAGGTCATAGCTTAAATGTGCCTCTATAGGATGCGCTTTAACCATTTTTTGTCTATTTCTGCAAAAGTCTAGTTTTAGCAAAAAACAGATATGTAGCATGTCCTAGCTTAAATGAGCAGCTATGGGACGCGCTTTAACCATTTTTTGTCTATTTCAGCAAATGTCTAGGTTTAGAGACAAACAGATATGTAGCAGGTCATAGCCCTGACAATACGTAGACAACTGTTTAGAAGTTAGCTGAGTTTAGAGTCTTTCAAAGTCACTAGCAGAGCAATTAAACATTTTAGCTAGGTTATGTAAACGTTTAACCCTTATTTTAATTGCATTTTATGCGATTTTTGTATTCACAAATGCATTGTATCATTTTCTTCTTTTTTAATCAGATATTTGTAATATTGACATTTCGTAATGTTCATTATTTATAGGTGATTCGGGTTACATGAGCCGTAATTTGCTCATTACGACCTTGAGTAATCCGGTTTACGAGGCACAAGTGCACTACAATTGGGCGCACAAGCGGACTAGGTCTGTAGATGAGCCGATGTTTGGGCTCCTCAAAATGCGCTTTAGATTCCTGGACAGGTCTGGAGGAGCCCTCCAATAAAGCCCTAGTAAGGTGGCGAAGATCATTATAGCCTGCAGCGTCCTGCATAATATAGCTCAGCAGGCTGGGATGCTGCAGGCCGCCCAGGTGCCCATAGCCCTCCAACGAGGTGAGGAGGATGACAAAGTTGTAGAGGGGCCATTCCGGGACAAGGGAGTCAATGTCAGAGCCAACATCATCAACCGCCACTTCAAACGGTAAATACTATAAGTTATAGAGGAGCATTGCGAAAATGTGACACTTTTATTGAAATGAAAGTAGAATGTTTGGATTGTTTAAGAAATGACTATATCAAAATCTAAAATATTTTTTATTATCATACAGCTAGATTACGAGTTTTGAGCGCTATAGGGATTTTAACCGCCGCCACAAAAGCGCGTTATTTCACCTCCCTATAGCGCTGCTATTACAAGTTTAAAAAAAGCAGGCTTGTGCGGGCGATATGGTGGTGTTGACCTCCATACCACACGAAAATCAAGCGCTTCTTTGACGTGCTCGTGCACGATTTCCCCATTTTTACAGATTGGTTAGTGAGTGTTCCTACTCGCTTCACGTATATTTTTAACAGATAGTGTTAGTGAGTGTTCCTGCTTGCTCCACAAATACATTTTACGGATTCGTTAGTAAATGTTCCTGCTCGCTTCACGTATAATTTTTACAGATTGGTTAGTGAGTGTTCCTGCTCGCTTCAAGTATAATTTTTACAGATTTGTTAGCGAGTGTTCCTGCTATCTTCACGTATATTTTTAACAGATTGATTAGTGAGTGTTGCTGCACGCTTCACGTATATTTTTTACAGATTGTGTTAGTGAGTGTTCCTGCTCGCTTCACAAATACATTTTACGGATTGGTTAGTAAATGTTCCTGCTCGCTTCACGTATAATTTTTACAGATTCGTTAGTGATTGTTTCTGCTCGCTTCATGTATAAATTTACAGATTTGTTAGTGAGAGTTCCTGCTTGCTTCACGTATAATTTTTACAGATTTGTTAGTAAGTGTTCCTGCTTGCTTCACGTATAATTTTTACAGATTCGTTAGTGATTGCTCCTGCTCGCTTCACGTATATTTTTACAGATTCGTTACTGAGTGTTCCTTTTTGCTTCATGTATATTTTCTATAGATTCAATAGTGAGTGTTCCTGCTCGCTTCACATATAATTTTTACAGATTCTCTAGTGAGTGTTCCTGCTCGCTTCTCGTATAATTTTTACTAATTCATTAGTGAGTTTTCCTGCTTGCTTCACATATAATTTTTACATATTTATTAGTGAGTGTTCCTGCTCGCTTCACATATATTTTTTACAGATTCATTAGTAAGTGTTCCTGCTCGCTTCACGTATATTTTTTACAGATAGTGTTAGTGAGTGTTCCTGCTTGCTTCACAAATAAATTTTACGGATTCGTTAGTAAATGTTCCTACTCGCTTCACGTTAATTTTTACAGATTCGTTAGTGAGTGTTCCTGCTAGCTTCATGTATATTTTCTATAGATTCATTAGTGAGTGTTCCTGCTCGCTTCACATATAATTTTTACAGATTCGTTAGTGAGTTTTCATGCTCACTTCTCGTATAATTTTTACAGATTCATTAGGGAGTGTTCCTGTTCGCTTCTCGTATAATTTTTACAAATTCATTAGTGAGTTTTCCTGCTCGCTTCACGTATAATTTTTACAGATTGGTTAGTGAGTGTTCCTGCTCGCTTCACGTATAATTTTTACAGATTGGTTAGTGAGTGTTCCTGCTCGCTTCACGTATATATTTTTACAGATTGTGTTAGTGAGTGTTCCTGCTCGCTTCACAAATACATTTTACGGATTCGTTAGTAAATGTTCCTGCTCGCTTCACATATAATTTTTACAGATTCGTTAGTGAGTTTTCCTGCTCGCTTCTCGTATAATTTTTACAGATTCATTAGTGAGTGTTCCTGCTCGCTTCACATATATTTTTTACAGATTCGTGAGTGTTCCTGCTTGCTTCACGTATAAATTTTACAGATTCGTTAGTGAGTGTTCCTGCTTGCTTCACGTATAAATTTTACAGATTCGTTAGTGAGTGTTCCTGCTCACTTCACATATATTTTCTACATATTTATTAGTGAGTATTCCTGCTCGCTTCATGTCTATTTTCTATAGAATCGATAGTGAGTGTTCCTGCTTGCTTCACATATAATTTTTACAGATTCGTTAGTGATTGTTTCTGCTCGCTTCATGTATTATTTTTACAGATTCGTTAGTGAGTGTTCCTGTTTGCTTCATGTATATTTTCTATAGATTCAATGGGGAATGTTCCTGCTCGCTTCATATATAATTTTTACAGATTCATTAGTGAGTGTTCCTGCTCGCTTCTCGTATAATTTTTACTAATTCATTAGTGAGTGTTCCTGCTCGCTTCTCGTATAATTTGTACAGATTGGTTAGTGATCGTTCCTGCTCGCTTCACGTATAATTTTTACAGATTCATTAGTGAGTGTTCCTGCTCGCTTCACATATTTTTTTTTACAGATTCGTTAGTGAGTGTTCCTGCTTGCTTCACGTATAATTTTTACAGATTCTCTAGTGAGTGTTCCTGCTCGCTTCAGGTATAATTTTTACAGATTCGTTAGTGAGTGTTCCTGCTCGCTTCACATATATTTTCTATAGAATCGTTAGTGAGTGTTCCTGCTCGCTTTACTTATATACTCTGCAGATTCTTTAGTGAGTGTTCCTGCTCGGTTCACTTATCTTTTTTACAGATTCATTAGTGAGTGTTCCTGCTCGCTTCACGTATATTTTTTACAGATTTGTTAGTGAGCGTTCCTGCTCGCATCACATACGTTTTCTACAGATTCATTAGTGAGTGTTCCTGATCGCTTCACTTATATTTTCTACAGATTCGTTAGTGAGTGTTCCTGATCGCTTTACTTATATTTTCTACAGATTCGTTAGTGAGTGTTCCTGCTCGCTTCAAGTATAATTTTTACAGATTCATTAGCGAGTGTTCCTGCTCGCTTCACTTATAATTTTTACAGATTGGTTATTGAGTGTTCCTGCTCTCTTCACGTATATTTTTTACAGATTGGTGATTGAGTGTTCCTGCTCGCTTCACGTATATTTTTTACAGATTGTGTTAGTGAGTGTTCCTGCTCGCTTCACAAATAAATTTTACGGATTCGTTAATAAATGTTCCTGCTCGCTTCATGTATCATTTTTACTGATTCGTTAGTGAGTGTTCCTGCTCGCTTCATGTATATTTTCTATAGATTCATTAGTGAGTGTTCCTGCTTGCTTCAGATATAATTTTTACAGATTTGTTAGTGAGTTTTCCTGCACGCTTCTTGTATAATTTTTACAGATTCATTAGTGAGTGTTCCTGCTTGCTTCACGTATAAATTTACAGATGTGTTAGTGAGTGTTCCTGCTTGCTTCACGTACAATTTTTACAAATTCGTTAGTGATTGTTTCTGCTCGCTTCATGTATTATTTTTACAGATTCATTAGTGAGTGTTCCTGCTTGCTTCACGTATAAATTTACAGATGTGTTAGTGAGTGTTCCTGCTTGCTTCACGTACAATTTTTACAAATTCGTTAGTGATTGTTTATGCTCGCTTCATGTATTATTTTTACAGATTCGATAGTGAGTGTTCCTGTTTGCTTCATGTATATTTTCTATAGATTCAATAGTGAGTGTTGCTGCTTGCTTCACATATAATTTTTACAGATTCATTAGTTAGTGTTCCTGCTTGCTTCTATTATAATTTTTACAAATTCATTAGTGAGTTTTCCTGCTCACTTCACGTATAATTTTTGCAGATTCGTTACTGAGTGTTCCGGCTCGCTTCACTTATATTTTCTACATATTTATTAGTGAGTGTTCCTCCTCGTTTCATGTATATTTTCTATAGAATCGTTAGTGAGTGTTCCTGCTCACTTTACGTATAATTTTTACAGATTCATTAGTGAGTGTTCCTGCTCGCTTCACGTATAATTTTTACAGATTCGTTAGTGAGTGTTCCTGCTTGCTTCACGTATAATTTTTGCAGATTCGTTACTGAGTGTTCCGGCTCACTTCACTTATATTTTCTACATATTTATTAGTGAGTGTTCCTGCTCGCTTCATGTATATTTTCTATAGAATCGTTAGTGAGTGTTCCTGCTCGCTTTACTTATATACTCTGCAGATTTGTTAGTGAGTGTTCCTGCTCGGTTCACTTATCTTTTTTACAGATTCGTTAGTGAGTGTTCCTGCTTGCTTCACTTATATTTTCTATAGATTCGTTAGTGAGTGTTCCTGCTCGCTTCACGTATATTTTTTACAGTTTTGTTAGTGAGCGTTCCTATTCGCATCACGTACATTTTCTACAGATTCGTTAGTGAGTGTTCCTGATCGCTTCACTTATATTTTCTACATATTCATTAGTGAATGTTCCTGATCGCTTTACTTATATTTTCTACAGATTCGTTAGTGAGTGTTCGTGCTAGCTTCAAGTATAATTTTTACAGATTGGTTATTGAGTGTTCGTGCTAGCTTCAAGTATAATTTTTACAGATTCGTTACAGAGTGTTCCTGCTCGCTTCTCGTATAATTTTTACAGATTGGTTATTGAGTGTTCCTGCTCGCTTCACGTATATTTTTTAACAGATTGGTTATTGAGTGTTCCTGCTCGCTTCACGTATATTTTTTACAGATTGGTTAGTGAGTGTTCCTGCTCGCTTCACGTATAATTTTTACAGATTGGTTATTGAGTGTTCCTGCTCGCTTCACGTATATTTTTTACAGATTTGTTAGTGAGTGTCCCTGCTCGCTTCATGTATATTTTTTACAGATTGTGTTAGTGAGTGTTCCTGCTCGCTTCAAAATTTTACGGATTCGTTAGTAAATGTTCCTGCTCGCTTCACGTATAATTTTTACAGATTCGTTAGTGAGTCTCTCGCTTCATGTATATTTTCTATAGATTCATTAGTGAGTGTTCCTGCTCGATTCACGTATAATTTTTACAGATTTGTTAGTGAGTTTTCCTGCTCGCTTCTTGTATAATTTTTACAGACTCATTAGTGAGTGTTCCTGCTTGCTTCACATATAATTTTTACAGATTCGTTAGTGATTGTTCCTGCTTGCTTCACATATAAATTTACAGATTTGTTAGTGATTGTTTCTGCTCGCTTCATGTATTATTTTTACAGCTTCGTTAGTGAGTGTTCCTGTTTGCTTCATGTATATTTTCTATAGATTCAATAGTGAGTGTTCCTGCTCGCTTCTCGTATAATTTTTACTAATTCATTAGTGAGTGTTCCTGCTCGCTTCTCGTATAATTTGTACAGATTGGTTAGTGATCGTTCCTGCTCGCTTCACGTATAATTTTTACAGATTCATTAGTGAGTGTTCCTGCTCGCTTCACATATTTTTTTTTACAGATTCGTTAGTGAGTGTTCCTGCTTGCTTCACGTATAATTTTTACAGATTCTCTAGTGAGTGTTCCTGCTTGCTTCAGGTATAATTTTTACAGATTCGTTAGTGAGTGTTCCTGCTCGCTTCACATATATTTTTTACAGATTCGTTAGTGAGTGTTCCTGCTCGCTTCACTTATATTTTCTACATATTTATTAGTGAGTGTTCCTGCTCGCTTCATGTATATTTTCTATAGAATCGTTAGTGAGTGTTCCTGCTCGCTTTACTTATATACTCTGCAGATTCTTTAGTGAGTGTTCCTGCTCGGTTCACTTATCTTTTTTACAGATTCATTAGTGAGTGTTCCTGCTCGCTTCACGTATATTTTTTACAGATTTGTTAGTGAGCGTTCCTGCTCGCATCACATACGTTTTCTACAGATTCGTTAGTGAGTGTTCCTGATCTCTTCACTTATATTTTCTACAGATTCGTTAGTGAGTGTTCCTGATCGCTTTACTTATATTTTCTACAGATTCGTTAGTGAGTGTTCCTGCTCGCTTCAAGTATAATTTTTACAGATTCATTAGCGAGTGTTCCTGCTCGCTTCACGTATAATTTTTACAGATTGGTTATTGAGTGTTCCTGCTCTCTTCACGTATATTTTTTACAGATTGGTTATTGAGTGTTCCTGCTCGCTTCACGTATATTTTTTACAGATTGTGTTAGTGAGTGTTCCTGCTCGCTTCACAAATAAATTTTACGGATTCGTTAATAAATGTTCCTGCTCGCTTCATGTATCATTTTTACTGATTCGTTAGTGAGTGTTCCTGCTTGCTTCATGTATATTTTCTATAGATTCATTAGTGAGTGTTCCTGCTCGCTTCACATATAATTTTTACAGATTTGTTAGTGAGTTTTCCTGCTCGCTTCTTGTATAATTTTTACAGATTCATTAGTGAGTGTTCCTGCTTGCTTCACGTATAAATTTACAGATGTGTTAGTGAGTGTTCCTGCTTGCTTCACGTACAATTTTTACAAATTCGTTAGTGAGTGTTCCTGCTTGCTTCACGTACAATTTTTACAAATTCGTTAGTGATTGTTTCTGCTCGCTTCATGTATTATTTTTACAGATTCATTAGTGAGTGTTCCTGCTTGCTTCACGTATAAATTTACAGATGTGTTAGTGAGTGTTCCTGCTTGCTTCACGTACAATTTTTACAAATTCGTTAGTGATTGTTTCTGCTCGCTTCATGTATTATTTTTACAGATTCGATAGTGAGTGTTCCTGTTTGCTTCATGTATATTTTCTATAGATTCAATAGTGAGTGTTGCTGCTTGCGTCACATATAATTTTTACAGATTCATTAGTTAGTGTTCCTGCTTGCTTCTATTATAATTTTTACAAATTCATTAGTGAGTTTTCCTGCTCACTTCACGTATAATTTTTGCAGATTCGTTACTGAGTGTTCCGGCTCGCTTCACTTATATTTTCTACATATTTATTAGTGAGTGTTCCTCCTTGTTTCATGTATATTTTCTATAGAATCGTTAGTGAGTGTTCCTGCTCACTTTACGTATAATTTTTACAGATTCATTAGTGAGTGTTCCTGCTCGCTTCACGTATAATTTTTACAGATTCGTTAGTGAGTGTTCCTGCTTGCTTCACGTATAATTTTTGCAGATTCGTTACTGAGTGTTCCGGCTCACTTCACTTATATTTTCTACATATTTATTAGTGAGTGTTCCTGCTCGCTTCATGTATATTTTCTATAGAATCGTTAGTGAGTGTTCCTGCTCGCTTTACTTATATACTCTGCAGATTTGTTAGTGAGTGTTCCTGCTCGGTTCACTTATCTTTTTTACAGATTCGTTAGTGAGTGTTCCTGCTTGCTTCACTTATATTTTCTATAGATTCGTTAGTGAGTGTTCCTGCTCGCTTCACGTATATTTTTTACAGTTTTGTTAGTGAGCATTCCTATTCGCATCACGTACATTTTCTACAGATTCGTTAGTGAGTGTTCCTGATCGCTTCACTTATATTTTCTACATATTCATTAGTGAATGTTCCTGATCGCTTTACTTATATTTTCTACAGATTCGTTAGTGAGTGTTCGTGCTAGCTTCAAGTATAATTTTTACAGATTGGTTATTGAGTGTTCGTGCTAGCTTCAAGTATAATTTTTACAGATTCGTTACAGAGTGTTCCTGCTCGCTTCTCGTATAATTTTTACAGATTGGTTATTGAGTGTTCCTGCTCGCTTCACGTATATTTTTTACAGATTGGTTATTGAGTGTTCCTGCTCGCTTCACGTATATTTTTTACAGATTGGTTAGTGAGTGTTCCTGCTCGCTTCACGTATAATTTTTACAGATTGGTTATTGAGTGTTCCTGCTCGCTTCACGTATATTTTTTACAGATTGGTTAGTGAGTGTTCCTGCTCGCTTCATGTATATTTTTTACAGAATGTGTTAGTGAGTGTTCCTGCTCGCTTCAAAATTTTACGGATTCGTTAGTAAATGTTCCTGCTCGTTTCACGTATAATTTTTACAGATTCGTTAGTGAGTCTCTCGCTTCATGTATATTTTCTATAGATTCATTAGTGAGTGTTCCTGCTCGATTCACGTATAATTTTTACAGATTTGTTAGTGAGTTTTCCTGCTCGCTTCTTGTATAATTTTTACAGACTCATTAGTGAGTGTTCCTGCTTGCTTCACATATAATTTTTACAGATTCGTTAGTGATTGTTCCTGCTTGCTTCACATATAAATTTACAGATTTGTTAGTGATTGTTTCTGCTCGCTTCATGTATTATTTTTACAGCTTCGTTAGTGAGTGTTCCTGTTTGCTTCATGTATATTTTCTATAGATTCAATAGTGAGTGTTCCTGCTCGCTTCTCGTATAATTTTGACAGATTGGTTAGTGAGTGTTCCTGCTCGCTTCACGTATATTTTTTACAGATTCGTTAGTGAGTGTTACTGCTCGCTTCATGTATATATTCTATAGATTTATTAGTGAGTGTTCCTGCTCACTTCACATATAATTTTTACAGATTCATTAGTGAGTTTTCCTGCTCGCTTCACGTATAATTTTTACAGATTCGTTATTGAGTGTTCCTGCTTGCTTCACGTATATTTTTTACAGATTCGTTAGTGAGTGTTCCTGCTCGCTTCATGTATATATTCTATAGATTCATTAGTGAGTGTTCCTGCTCACTTCACATATAATTTTTACAGATTCATTAGTGAGTTTTCCTGCTCGCTTCACGTATAATTTTTACAGATTCGTTATTGAGTGTTCCTGCTTGCTTCACGTATAAATTTACAGATTTGTTAGTGAGTGTTCCTGCTCGCTTCACGTATAATTTTTACAGATTCGTTAGTGAGTGTTTCTGCTCGCTTCACAAATAATTTTTACAGATTCGTTAGTGAGTGTTCCTGTTTGCTTCATGTATATTTTCTATAGATTCAATAGTGAGTGTTCCTGCTCGCTTCACATATCATTTTTAAAGATTCGTTAGTGAGTGTTCCTGCTCGCTTCACGTATAATTTTTACAGATTTGTTACTGAGTGTTCCTGCTTGCTTCACGTATAATTTTTACAGATTCGTTAGTGAGTGTTCCTGCTCACTTCACATATATTTTCTACATATTTATTAGTGAGTTTTCCTGCTCGCTTCATGTCTATTTTCTATAGAATCGATAGTGAGTGTTCCTGCTTGCTTCTCGTATAAATTTACAGATTTGTTAGTGAGTGTTCCTGCTTGCTTCACATATAATTTTTACAGATTCGTTAGTGATTGTTTCTGCTCGCTTCATGTATTATTTTTACAGATTCGTTAGTGAGTGTTCCTGTTTGCTTCATGTATATTTTCTATAGATTCAATACTGAATGTTCCTGCTCGCTTCACATATAATTTTTACAGATTCATTAGTGAGTGTTCCTGCTCGCTTCTCGTATAATTTTTACTAATTCATTAGTGAGTGTTCCTGCTCGCTTCTCGTATAATTTGTACAGATTGGTTAGTGATCGTTCCTGCTCGCTTCACGTATAATTTTTACAGATTCATTAGTGAGTGTTTCTGCTCGCTTCACATATTTTTTTTACAGATTCGTTAGTGAGTGTTCCTGCTTGCTTCATGTATAATTTTTACAGATTCTCTAGTGAGTGTTCCTGCTTGCTTCAGGTATAATTTTTACAGATTCGTTAGTGAGTGTTCCTGCTCGCTTCACGTATATTTTTTACAGATTGGTTAGTGAGTGTTCCTGCTCGCTTCACGTATATTTTTTACAGATTGTGTTAGTGAGTGTTCCTGCTCGCTTCACAAATAAATTTTACGGATTCATTAATAAATGTTCCTGCTCGCTTCATGTATCATTTTTACTGATTCGTTAGTGAGTGTTCCTGCTCGCTTCATGTATATTTTCTATAGATTCATTAGTGAGTGTTCCTGCTCGCTTCACATATAATTTTTACAGATTTGTTAGTGAGTTTTCCTGCTCGCTTCTTGTATAATTTTTACAGATTCATTAGTGAGTGTTCCTGCTTGCTTCACGTATAAATTTACAGATGTGTTAGTGAGTGTTCCTGCTTGCTTCACGTACAATTTTTACAAATTCGTTAGTGATTGTTTCTGCTCGCTTCATGTATTATTTTTACAGATTCGATAGTGAGTGTTCCTGTTTGCTTCATGTATATTTTCTATAGATTCAATAGTGAGTGTTGCTGCTTGCTTCACATATAATTTTTACAGATTCATTAGTTAGTGTTCCTGCTCACTTCACGTATAATTTTTGCAGATTCGTTACTGAGTGTTCCGGCTCGCTTCACTTATATTTTCTACATATTTATTAGTGAGTGTTCCTCCTCGTTTCATGTATATTTTCTATAGAATCGTTAGTGAGTGTTCCTGCTCACTTTACGTATAATTTTTACAGATTCATTAGTGAGTGTTCCTGCTCGCTTCACGTATAATTTTTACAGATTCGTTAGTGAGTGTTCCTGCTTGCTTCACGTATAATTTTTGCAGATTCGTTACTGAGTGTTCCAGCTCGCTTCACTTATATTTTCTACATATTTATTAGTGAGTGTTCCTGCTCGCTTTACTTATATACTCTGCAGATTTGTTAGTGAGTGTTCCTGCTCGGTTCACTTATCTTTTTTACAGATTCGTTAGTGAGTGTTCCTGCTTGCTTCACTTATATTTTCTATAGATTCGTTAGTGAGTGTTTCTGCTCGCTTCACGTATATTTTTTACAGATTGTGTTAGTGAGTGTTCCTGCTCGCTTCACAAATAAATTTTACGGATTCGTTAATAAATGTTCCTGCTCGCTTCATGTATATTTTCTATAGATTCATTAGTGAGTGTTCCTGCTCGCTTCACATATAATTTTTACAGATTTGTTAGTGAGTTTTCCTGCTCGCTTCTTGTATAATTTTTACAGATTCATTAGTGAGTGTTCCTGCTTGCTTCACGTATAAATTTACAGATGTGTTAGTGAGTGTTCCTGCTTGCTTCACGTACAATTTTTACAAATTCGTTAGTGATTGTTTCTGCTCGCTTCATGTATTATTTTTACAGATTCGATAGTGAGTGTTCCTGTTTGCTTCATGTATATTTTCTATAGATTCAATAGTGAGTGTTGCTGCTCGCTTCACATATAATTTTTACAGATTCATTAGTTAGTGTTCCTGCTCACTTCACGTATAATTTTTGCAGATTCGTTACTGAGTGTTCCGGCTCGCTTCACTTATATTTTCTACATATTTATTATTGAGTGTTTCTCCTCGTTTCATGTATATTTTCTATAGAATCGTTAGTGAGTGTTCCTGCTCACTTTACGTATAATTTTTACAGATTCATTAGTGAGTGTTCCTGCTCGCTTCACGTATAATTTTTACAGATTCGTTAGTGAGTGTTCCTGCTTGCTTCACGTATAATTTTTGCAGATTCGTTACTGAGTGTTCCAGCTCGCTTCACTTATATTTTCTACATATTTATTAGTGAGTGTTCCTGCTCGCTTTACTTATATACTCTGCAGATTTGTTAGTGAGTGTTCCTGCTCGGTTCACTTATCTTTTTTACAGATTCGTTAGTGAGTGTTCCTGCTTGCTTCACTTATATTTTCTATAGATTCGTTAGTGAGTGTTTCTGCTCGCTTCACGTATATTTTTTACAGATTGTGTTAGTGAGTGTTCCTGCTCGCTTCACAAATAAATTTTACGGATTCGTTAATAAATGTTCCTGCTCGCTTCATGTATATTTTCTATAGATTCATTAGTGAGTGTTCCTGCTCGCTTCACATATAATTTTTACAGATTTGTTAGTGAGTTTTCCTGCTCGCTTCTTGTATAATTTTTACAGATTCATTAGTGAGTGTTCCTGCTTGCTTCACGTATAAATTTACAGATGTGTTAGTGAGTGTTCCTGCTTGCTTCACGTACAATTTTTACAAATTCGTTAGTGATTGTTTCTGCTCGCTTCATGTATTATTTTTACAGATTCGATAGTGAGTGTTCCTGTTTGCTTCATGTATATTTTCTATAGATTCAATAGTGAGTGTTGCTGCTCGCTTCACATATAATTTTTACAGATTCATTAGTTAGTGTTCCTGCTCACTTCACGTATAATTTTTGCAGATTCGTTACTGAGTGTTCCGGCTCGCTTCACTTATATTTTCTACATATTTATTAGTGAGTGTTCCTCCTCGGTTCATGTATATTTTCTATAGAATGGTTAGTGAGTGTTCCTGCTCACTTTATGTATAATTTTTACAGATTCATTAGTGAGTGTTCCTGCTCGCTTCACGTATAATTTTTACAGATTCGTTAGTGAGTGTTCCTGCTTGCTTCACGAATAATTTTTACAGATTCTCTAGTGAGTGTTCCTGCTTGCTTCAGGTATAATTTTTACAGATTCGTTAGTGAGTCTTCCTGCTCGCTTCACATATATTTTTTACAGATTCATTAGTGAGTGTTCCTGCTCGCTTCACGTATAATTTTTACAGATTCTCTAGTGAGTGTTCCTGCTTGCTTCAGGTATAATTTTTACAGATTCGTTAGTGAGTGTTCCTGCTCGCTTCACATATATTTTTTACAGATTCGTTAGTGAGTGTTCCTGCTCGCTTCACTTATATTTTCTACATATTTATTAGTGAGTGTTCCTGCTCGCTTCATGTCTATTTTCTATAGAATCGTTAGTGAGTGTTCCTGCTCGCTTTACTTATATACTCTGCAGATTCTTTAGTGAGTGTTCCTGCTCGGTTCACTTATCTTTTTTACAGATTCATTAGTGACTGTTCTTGCTTGCTTCACTTATATTTTCTATAGATTCGTTAGTGAGTGTTCCTGCTCGCTTCACGTATATTTTTTACAGATTTGTTAGTGAGCGTTCCTGCTCGCATCACATACGTTTTCTACAGATTCGTTAGTGAGTGTTCCTGATCGCTTCACTTATATTTTCTACAGATTCGTTAGTGAGTGTTCCTGATCGCTTTACTTATATTTTCTACAGATTCGTTAGTGAGTGTTCCTGCTCGCTTCAAGTATAATTTTTACAGATTCGTTAGCGAGTGTTCCTGCTCGCTTCACATATAATTTTTACAGATTGGTTATTGAGTGTTCCTGCTCTCTTCACGTATATTTTTTACAGATTGGTTAGTGAGTGTTCCTGCTCGCTTCACGTATATTTTTTACAGATTGGTTAGTGAGTGTTCCTGCTCGCTTCACGTATATTTTTTACAGATTGTGTTAGTGAGTGTTCCTGCTCGCTTCACAAATAAATTTTACGGATTCGTTAATAAATGTTCCTGCTCGCTTCATGTATCATTTTTACTGATTCGTTAGTGAGTGTTCCTGCTCGCTTCATGTATATTTTCTATAGATTCATTAGTGAGTGTTCCTGCTCGCTTCACATATAATTTTTACAGATTTGTTAGTGAGTTTTCCTGCTCGCTTCTTGTATAATTTTTACAGATTCATTAGTGAGTGTTCCTGCTTGCTTCACGTATAAATTTACAGATGTGTTAGTGAGTGTTCCTGCTTGCTTCACGTACAATTTTTACAAATTCGTTAGTGATTGTTTCTGCTCGCTTCATGTATTATTTTTACAGATTCGATAGTGAGTGTTCCTGTTTGCTTCATGTATATTTTCTATAGATTCAATAGTGAGTGTTGCTGCTTGCTTCACATATAATTTTTACAGATTCATTAGTTAGTGTTCCTGCTCACTTCACGTATAATTTTTGCAGATTCGTTACTGAGTGTTCCGGCTCGCTTCACTTATATTTTCTACATATTTATTAGTGAGTGTTCCTCCTCGTTTCATGTATATTTTCTATAGAATCGTTAGTGAGTGTTCCTGCTCACTTTACGTATAATTTTTACAGATTCATTAGTGAGTGTTCCTGCTCGCTTCACGTATAATTTTTACAGATTCGTTAGTGAGTGTTCCTGCTTGCTTCACGTATAATTTTTGCAGATTCGTTACTGAGTGTTCCAGCTCGCTTCACTTATATTTTCTACATATTTATTAGTGAGTGTTCCTGCTCGCTTTACTTATATACTCTGCAGATTTGTTAGTGAGTGTTCCTGCTCGGTTCACTTATCTTTTTTACAGATTCGTTAGTGAGTGTTCCTGCTTGCTTCACTTATATTTTCTATAGATTCGTTAGTGAGTGTTTCTGCTCGCTTCACGTATATTTTTTACAGTTTTGTTAGTGAGCGTTCCTATTCGCATCACGTACATTTTCCCCAGATTCGTTATTGCGTGTTCCTGATCGCTTCACTTATATTTTCTACATATTCATTAGTGAATGTTCCTGATCGCTTTACTTATATTTTCTACAGATTCGTTAGTGAGTGTTCGTGCTAGCTTCAAGTATAATTTTTACAGATTGGTTATTGAGTGTTCGTGCTAGCTTCAAGTATAATTTTTACAGATTCGTTACAGAGTGTTCCTGCTCGCTTCTCGTATAATTTTTACAGATTGGTTATTGAGTGTTCCTGCTCGCTTCACGTATATTTTTTACAGATTGGTTATTGAGTGTTCCTGCTCGCTTCACGTATATTTTTTACAGATTGGTTAGTGAGTGTTCCTGCTCGCTTCACGTATCATTTTTACAGATTGGTTATTGAGTGTTCCTGCTCGCTTCACGTATATTTTTTACAGATTGGTTAGTGAGTGTTCCTGCTCGCTTCATGTATATTTTTTACAGATTGTGTTAGTGAGTGTTCCTGCTCGCTTCAAAATTTTACGGATTTGTTAGTAAATGTTCCTGCTCGCTTCACGTATAATTTTTACAGATTCGTTAGTGAGTCTCTCGCTTCATGTATATTTTCTATAGATTCATTAGTGAGTGTTCCTGCTCGATTCACGTATAATTTTTACAGATTTGTTAGTGAGTTTTCCTGCTCGCTTCTTGTATAATTTTTACAGACTCATTAGTGAGTGTTCCTGCTTGCTTCACATATAATTTTTACAGATTCGTTAGTGATTGTTCCTGCTTGCTTCACATATAAATTTACAGATTTGTTAGGGAGTGTTCCTGCTTGCTTCACATATAATTTTTAACAGATTTGTTAGTGATTGTTTCTGCTCGCTTCATGTATTATTTTTACAGCTTCGTTAGTGAGTGTTCCTGTTTGCTTCATGTATATTTTCTATAGATTCAATAGTGAGTGTTCCTGCTCGCTTCTCGTATAATTTTTACAGATTGGTTAGTGAGTGTTCCTGCTCGCTTCACGTATATTTTTTACAGATTCGTTAGTGAGTGTTCCTGCTCGCTTCATGTATATATTCTATAGATTCATTAGTGAGTGTTCCTGCTCACTTCACATATAATTTTTACAGATTCATTAGTGAGTTTTCCTGCTCGCTTCACGTATAATTTTTACAGATTCGTTATTGAGTGTTCCTGCTTGCTTCACGTATAAATTTACAGATTTGTTAGTGAGTGTTCCTGCTCGCTTCACGTATAATTTTTACAGATTCGTTAGTGAGTGTTTCTGCTCGCTTCACAAATCATTTTTACAGATTCGTTAGTGAGTGTTCCTGTTTGCTTCATGTATATTTTCTATAGATTCAATAGTGAGTGTTCCTGCTCGCTTCACATATCATTTTTAAAGATTCGTTAGTGAGTGTTCCTGCTCGCTTCACGTATAATTTTTACAGATTTGTTACTGAGTGTTCCTGCTTGCTTCACGTATAATTTTTACAGATTTGTTAGTGAGTGTTCCTGCTCGCTTCACGTATAATTTTTACAGATTCGTTAGTGAGTTTTCCTGATCGCTTCACCTATAATTTTTACAGATTCATTAGTGAGTGTTCCTGCTCGCTTCACGTATAATTTTTACAGATTTGTTACTGAGTGTTCCTGCTTGCTTCACGTGTAATTTTTACAGATTTGTTAGTGAGTGTTCCTGCTCGCTTCACGTATAATTTTTACAGATTTGTTAGTTATTGTTCCTGCTTGCTGCATGTATAATTTTTACAGATTTGTTAGTGAGTGTTCCTGCTTGCTTCATGTATAATTTTTACAGATTGGTTATTGAGTGTTCCTGCTCGCTTCACGTATATTTTTTACAGATTGGTTAGTGAGTGTTCCTGCTCGCTTCACGTATATTTTTTACAGATTGTGTTAGTGAGTGTTCCTGCTCGCTTCACAAATAAATTTTACGGATTCGTTAGTAAATGTTCCTGCTCGCTTCGCGTATAATTTTTACAGATTCGTTAGTGAGTGTTCCTTCTCGCTTCACGTATAATTTTTACAGATTTATTAATGAGTGTTCCTGCTCGCTTCACGTATAATTTTTACAGATTTGTTAGTTATTGTTCCTGCTTGCTTCACGTATAATTTTTACAGATTTGTTAGTGAGTGTTCCTGCTTGCTTCACGTATAATTTTTACAGATTTGTTAGTGTTACTGCTTGCTTCCGGTATAATTTTTACAGATTCATTAGTGAGTGTTCCTGCTCGCTTCACGTATAATTTTTACAGATTCGTTAGTGAGTGTTCCTGCTTGCTTCACGTATAATTTTTACAAATTTGTTAGTGAGTGTTCCTGCTCGCTTCACGTATAATTTTTACAGATTCGTTAATGCGTGTTCCTGCTCGCTTCACGTATAATTTTTACAGATTCGTTAGTGAGTGTTCCTGCTCGCTTCGCATATAATTTTTACAGATTCATTAGTGAGTGTTCCTGATTGCTTCACATATAATTTTTAACAGATTCGTTAGTGAGTGTTCCTGCTTGCTTCACGTATAATTTTTACAGATTTGTTAGTGAGTGTTCCTACTTGCTTCACGTATAATTTTTACAGATTTGTTAGTGTTACCGCTTGCTTCCGGTATAATTTTTACAGATTCATTAGTGAGTGTTCCTGCTCGCTTCACGTATAATTTTTACAGATTCGTTAGTGAGTGTTCCTGCTTGCTTCACGTATAATTTTTACAAATTTGTTAGTGAGTGTTCCTGCTCGCTTCACGTATAATTTTTACAGATTCGTTAATGCGTGTTCCTGCTCGCTTCACGTATAATTTTTACAGATTCGTTAGTGAGTGTTCCTGCTCGCTTCGCATATAATTTTTACAGATTCATTAGTGAGTGTTCCTGATTGCTTCACGTATAATTTTTAACAGATTCATTAGTGAGTGTTCCTGCTTGCTTCACGTATAATTTTTACAGATTTGTTAGTGAGTGTTCCTGCTTGCTTCCTGTATAATTTTTACAGATTGGTTATTGAGTCTTCCTGCTCGCTTCACGTATATTTTTTACAGATTGGTTAGTGAGTGTTCCTGCTCGCTTCACGTATATTTTTTACAGATTGTGTTAGTGAGTGTTCCTGCTCGCTTCACAAATAAATTTTACGGATTCGTTAGTAAATGTTCCTGCTCGCTTCACGTATAATTTTTACAGATTCGTTAGTGAGTGTTCCTTCTCGCTTCACGTATAATTTTTACAGATTTATTAATGAGTGTTCCTGCTCGCTTCACGTATAATTTTTACAGATTTGTTAGTTATTGTTCCTGCTTGCTTCACGTATAATTTTTACAGATTTGTTAGGGAGTGTTCCTGCTTGCTTCACGTATAATTTTTACAGATTTGTTAGTGTTACCGCTTGCTTCCGGTTTAATTTTTACCGATTCATTAGTGAGTGTTCCTGCTCGCTTCACGTATAATTTTTACAGATTCGTTAGTGAGTGTTCCTGCTTGCTTCACGTATAATTTTTACAAATTTGTTAGTAAGTGTTCTTGCTCGCTTCACGTATAATTTTTACAGATTCGTTAATGCGTGTTCCTGCTCGCTTCACGTATAATTTTTACAGATTCGTTAGTGAGTGTTCCTGCTCGCTTCGCATATAATTTTTACAGATTCATTAGTGAGTGTTCCTGCTTGCTTCACGTATAATTTTTACATATTTGTTAGTGAGTGTTCCTGCTTGCTTCACGTATCATTTTTACAGATTGATTAGTGAGTGTTCCTGCTTGCTTCACATATAATTTTTACAGATTTGTTAGTGAGTGTTCCTGCTCGCTTCACGTATAATTTTTACAGATTTGTTAGTGAGTGTTCCAGCTTGCTTCACATATAATTTTTACATATTTGTTAGTGTTACCGCTTGCTTCCGGTATGATTTTTACAGATTCATTAGTGAGTGTTCCTGCTTGTTTCACGTATCATTTTTACAGATTTGTTAGTGAGTGTTCCTGCTCGCTTCACGTATAATTTTTACAGATTCATTAGTGAGTGTTCCTGCTCGCTTCACGTATAATTTTTACAGATTCATTAGTGAGTGTTCCTGCTCGCTTCACGTATAATTTTTACAGATTCATTAGTGAGTGTTCCTGCTTGCTTCACGTATAATTTTTACAGATTCATTAGTGAGTGTTCCTGCTCGCTTCACGTATATTTTTTACAGATTCGTTAGTGAGTGTTCCTGCTTGCTTCATGTATATTTTCTATAGAATCGTTAGTGAGTGTTCCTGCTTGCTTCACGTATAATTTTTACAGATTCATTAGTGAGTGTTCCTGCTCGCTTCACGTATATTTTTTACAGATTCGTTAGTGAGTGTTCCTGCTCGCTTCACGTATATTTTTTACAGATTCGTTAGTGAGTGTTCCTGCTTGCTTCACGTATAATTTTTACAGATTCATTAGTGAGTGTTCCTGCTCGCTTCACGTATATTTTTTACAGATTCGTTAGTGAGTGTTCCTGCTCGCTTCACGTATAATTTTTACAGATTGATTAGTGAGTGTTCCTGCTTGCTTCACGTATAATTTTTACAGATTTGTTAGTGAGTGTTCCTGCTTGCTTCATGTATAATTTTTACAGATTTGTTAGTGAGTGTTCTTGATTGCTTCACTTGTATTTTCTACAGATTTGTTATATATATATATCTGTTTAAAACCAAAAACAAAATTTCTTTCTTCTATGTGAAGAACATAGGAATGTAAAGTATTCCTAATGCACCTTCAGGTTTTGCAGGGCTGATCTAGCGCAGTGTCGGGTGAGCGCCCTCATAGAGGTCTTTGCAGACAATAGTTAGCGCGGTCGTGATATCTGGAGTCTTGAGTCTTTTGCGCGCTAACATTTTACTTTCAGTTTATATTCTAGCACTAATCCGGCCTCACTGATATTTTGTTTTGAGCGTATCTCAGCATCTCTGCCTGCAATGCACTTTGGGTAAAATGATATTTTCTGCATTATTCATAGCTCTTATCCAGATCTCACGTCATGCGCACATATTTATATCTGATAAACTTGCATAATGTTTCTTCTTGTTTTCTTTACTTTTTATAAATTGTTCTTTGAGTAAATTTAATAATCTAATGACAAACAAATATATTGTATTTGAATATAAATGATATCACATAATAGATATAAGTAATTTACTGACATAAATGTAACAGGATCCTGCTAATTAGTAGTCACATGACTAACCTGACATGGAATTGATTGCACAAATGTTAACATTTTATCGCTGTTTACCTATTGTGTGAGCTGGAGATGAGACTCTGGATAGTGTGTCACACTATCTTATACAGATGTCTGCCATGCTCTCGCTTCTCTGTTCATCTCTCTTCCCCTCTGTAGTCTCCTGGGCTGCTATCAGTAGCTGTGTAATGAACACACTGGGCGGGGTGTGCTGTTCATTAACTTCAGTTATTGGCGTTTAGTTCAGCAGCTCAGGTGTGTTGTAAGGTCCCCAGGGGCCACCACCTCACAGATGGGCCTGGTTGCTACGATTCACCTGAACTTGTTCATCAAAGCCACACGACTACTGGTCCTGTCTGCTCTGTAAGTGCACAGTACACAAATACAGTGAGGTTCCCAGTATCCAAAGTCCTGCAAACATGAACACCCTGACAGAGATGATGGCGCAGAGAGGTGAGAGGATGAAGCAAGAAGCAAAAATGGAAAAGGAGGAGATAAAAGCCTGGAGCAAACCCTTGGAGAACTCTGCAAATCCCAGGTATGTTGGGTGAAGAGAGGAACCAGCAGAGGGGACACAGGTCATAAAGGGCACTCAGTGTAAGAGAAATCATAATGGTTCGGGCAACAAGAGATACTGGGTCCTCTGAACCCTGGGGGTAATATGTTTACTGTTTATTGGGACCTTAGGTTTAAGGTGAAAGAGAAATTACAGGTAGAATAGAAATAGGAGTTCAGGAGACATTTGGAGAACAAGTGACTCGCTGGGGTAAAAGGAAACACAAAAATTAAAATGTGCTCTCCTGTGACTTCTCTGTAGCACCCAGAGACGGGCATGGATACTGGACCCATCGGGGGATTTGTACTACACCTGGCTTAATATCATGGTCCTTCCTGTCACATACAACTGGGTGATCATCATCTGTAGGTAAGTGCTCATGTGATGTTTAGGGTTATAGAACTGTTAACTGGGTGTTCATCATCTGTAGGTAAGTGCTCATGTGATTTTTAAGGTTATAGAGCTGTTAACTGGGTGTTCATTATCTGTAGGTAAGTGATTATGTGATGTTAAGGGTTATAGAACTGTTAACTGGGTGATCATCATCTGTAGGTAAGTGATCATGTGATGTTTAGGGTTATAGAGCTGTTAATGGGTGATCATCATCTGTAGGTAAGTGATCATGTGATGTTTAGGGTTATAGAGCTGTTAATGGGTGATCATCATCTGTAGGTAAGTGCTCATGTGATTTTTAAGGTTATAGAGCTGTTAACTTGGTGTTCATCATCTGTAGGTAAGTGCTCATGTGATGTTTAGGGTTATATATAGAGCTGTTAACTGGGTGATCATCATCTGTAGGTAAGTGTTAATTTGATGCTTAGGGTTATAGTGCCGTTGCTGTGTGATCATCCTCTGTAGGTAAGTGTTCATGTGATGTTTAGGGTTATAGGGCTGTTAAGTGGGATATCATCACCTGTAGGTAAGTGCTCACGTGATGTTTATTCTTATAGGGCTGTTTCTGGGTGATTATCACCTGTAGGTAAGTGTTCATGTGATGTTTAGGGTTAAAGGGCTGATAACTGGTCTATCATCATCTGTAGGTAAGTGATCATGTGATGTTTAGGGTTATAGGGCTGTTACTGGGTGATCATCATCTGTAGGTAAGTGATCATGTGATGTTTAGGGTTATAGGGCTTTTAACTGTGTGATCATCATCTGTAGGTAAGTGATCATGTGATGTTTAGGATTATAGGGCTGTTACTGGGTGATCATCATCTGTAGGTAAGTGATCATGTGATGTTTAGGGTTATAGGGCTGTTACTGGGTGATCATCATCTGTAGGTAAGTGCTCATGTGATGTTTAAGGTTATAGTGCTGTTACTGGGTGATCATCATCTGTAGGTAAGTGCTCATGTGATGTTTAGGGTTATAGAGCTGTTAATGGGTGATCATCATCTGTAGGTAAGTGCTCGTGTAATGTTTAGGGTTATAGAGCTGTTAATGGGTGATCATCATCTGTAGGTAAGTGCTCATGTGATCTTTATGGTTATAGAGCTGTTAATGGGTGATCATCATCTGTAGGTAAGTGATCATGTGATGTTTAGGGATATAGGGCTGTTAATGGGTGATCATCATCTGTAGGTAAGTGATCATGTGATGTTTAGGGTTATAGGGCTGTTACTGGGTGATCATCATCTGTAGGTAAGTGATCATGTGATGTTTAGGGTTATAGGGCTGTTAATGGGTGATCATCATCTGTAGGTAAGTGCTCATGTGATGTTTAGGGTTATAGGGCTTTTAACTGTGTGATCATCATCTGTAGGTAAGTGAGCATGTGATGTTTAGGGTTATAGGGCTGTTACTGGGTGATCATCATCTGTAGGTAAGTGATCATGTGATGTTTAAGGTTATAGAGCTGTTACTGGGTGATCATCATCTGTAGGTAAGTGCTCATGTGATGTTTAGGGTTATAGAGCTGTTAATGGGTGATCATCATCTGTAGGTAAGTGCTCATGTGATGTTTATTCTTATAGGGCTGTTTCTGGGTGATTATCACCTGTAGGTAAGTGTTCATGTGATGTTTAGAGTTAAAGGGCTGATAACTGGTCTATCATAATCTGTAGGTAAGTGATCATGTGATCTTTATGGTTATAGGGCTGTTAATGTGTGATCATTATTTGTAGGTAAGTGCTCCTGTGATGTTTAGGGTTATAGGGCTGTTACTGGGTGATCATCATCTGTAGGTAAGTGCTCATGTGATGTTTAGGGTTATAGGGCTTTTAACTGTGTGATCATCATCTGTAGGTAAGTGATCATGTGATGTTTAGGGTTATAGTGCTGTTACTGGGTGATCATCATCTGTAGATAAGTGCGCATGGGATGTTTAGGGTTATAGAGCTGTTACTGGGTGATCATCATCTGTAGGTAAGTGCGCATGGGATGTTTAGGGTTATAGTGCTTTTACTGGGTGATCATCATCTGTAGGTAAGTGATCATGTGATGTTTAGGGTTATAGTGCTGTTACTGGGTGATCATCATCTGTAGGTAAGTGATCATGGGATGTTTAGGGTTATAGTGCTGTTACTGGGTGATCATCATCTGTAGGTAAGTGCTCATGTGATGTTTAGGGTTATAGAGCTGTTAATGGGTGATCATCATCTGTAGGTAAGTGTTCATGTGATGATTAGGGTTATAGAGCTGTTACTGGGTGATCATCATCTGTAGGTAAGTGCACATGGGATGTTTAGGGTTATAGGGCTGTTACTGGGTGATCATCATCTGTAGGTAAGTGATCATGGGATGTTTAGGGTTATAGGGCTGTTACTGGGTGATCATCATCTGTAGGTAAGTGATCATGTGATGTTTAGGGTTATAGAGCTGTTACTGGGTGATCATCATCTGTAGGTAAGTGCTCATGTGATGTTTAGGGTTATAGAGCTGTTAATGGGTGATCATCATCTGTAGGTAAGTGCTCATGTGATGTTTAGGGTTATAGAGCTGTTACTGGGTGATCATCATCTGTAGGTAAGTGCTCATGTGATGTTTAGGGTTATAGAGCTGTTACTGGGTGATCATCATCTGTAGGTAAGTGCTCATGTGATGATTAGGGTTATAGAGCTGTTACTGGGTGATCATCATCTGTAGGTAAGTGATCATGTGATGTTTAGGGTTATAGGACTGTTACTGGGTGATCATCATCTGTAGGTAAGTGCGCATGGGATGTTTAGGGTTATAGTGCTGTTACTGGGTGATCATCATCTGTAGGTAAGTGAGCATGTGATGTTTAGGGTTATAGAGCTGTTACTGGGTGATCATCATCTGTAGATAAGTGCGCATGGGATGTTTAGGTTTATAGGGCTGTTACTGGGTGATCATCATCTGTAGGTAAGTGATCATGTGATGTTTAGGGTTATAGGGATGTTACTGGGTGATCATCATCTGTAGGTAAGTGCTCATGTGATGTTTCGGGTTATAGAGCTGTTACTGGGTGATCATCATCTGTAGGTAAGTGCGCATGGGATGTTTAGGGTTATAGGGCTGTTACTGGGTGATCATCATCTGTAGGTAAGTGCGCATGGGATGTTTAGGGTTATAGTGCTTTTACTGGGTGATCATCATCTGTAGGTAAGTGATCATGTGATGTTTAGGGTTATAGGGCTGTTACTGGGTGATCATCATCTGTAGGTAAGTGCGCATGTGATGTTTAGGGTTATAGTGCTGTTACTGGGTGATCATCATCTGTAGGTAAGTGATCATGTGATGTTTAGGGTTATAGGGCTGTTAATTGGTGATCATCATCTGTAGGTAAGTGCGCATGGGATGTTTAGGGTTATAGTGCTTTTACTGGGTGATCATCATCTGTAGGTAAGTGTGCATGGGATGTTTAGGGTTATAGTGCTGTTACTGGGTGATCATCATCTGTAGGTAAGTGCGCATGTGATGTTTAGGGTTATAGGGCTGTTACTGGGTGATCATCATCTGTAGGTAAGTGTGCATGGGATGTTTAGGGTTATAGGGCTGTTACTGGGTGATCATCATCTGTAGGTAAGTGATCATGTGATGTTTAGGGTTATAGTGCTGTTACTGGGTGATCATCATCTGTAGGTAAGTGTGCATGGGATGTTTAGGGTTATAGGGCTGTTACTGGGTGATCATCATCTGTAGGTAAGTGATCATGTGATGTTTAGGGTTATAGGGCTGTTACTGGGTGATCATCATCTGTAGGTAAGTGATCATGTGATGTTTAGGGTTATAGGGCTGTTACTGGGTGATCATCATCTGTAGGTAAGTGTGCATGGGATGTTTAGGGTTATAGGGCTGTTACTTGGTGATCATCATCTGTAGATAAGTGCTCATGTGATGTTTAGGGTTATAGAGCTGTTAATGGGTGATCATCATCTGTAGGTAAGTGTGCATGTGATGTTTAGGGTTATAGTGCTGTTACTGGGTGATCATCATCTGTAGATAAGTGCGCATGGGATGTTTAGGGTTATAGAGCTGTTACTGGGTGATTATCATCTGTAGGTAAGTGCGCATGGGATGTTTAGGGTTATAGGGCTGTTACTTGGTGATCATCATCTGTAGGTAAGTGATCATGTGATGTTTAGGGTTATAGGGCTGTTACTGGGTGATCATCATCTGTAGGTAAGTGTGCATGGGATGTTTAGGGTTATAGGGCTGTTACTGGGTGATCATCATCTGTAGGTAAGTGTGCATGGGATGTTTAGGGTTATAGGGCTGTTAATGGGTGATCATCATCTGTAGGTAAGTGCTCATGTGATGTTTAGGGTTATAGTGCTGTTACTGGGTGATCATCATCTGTAGGTAAGTGATCATGTGATGTTTAGGGTTATAGGGCTGTTACTGGGTGATCATCATCTGTAGATAAGTGATCATGTGATGTTTAGGGTTTTAGTGCTGTTACTGGGTGATCATCATCTGTAGGTAAGTGAATATGTGATGTTTAGGGTTATAGAGCTGTTACTGGGTGATCATCATCTGTAGGTAAGTGCGCATGGGATGTTTAGGGTTATAGAGCTGTTACTGGGTGATCATCATCTGTAGGTAAGTGCGCATGGGATGTTTAGGGTTATAGAGCTGTTACTGGGTGATCATCATCTGTAGGTAAGTGCGCATGGGATGTTTAGGGTTATAGAGCTGTTACTGGGTGATCATCATCTGTAGGTAAGTGTGCATGGGATGTTTAGGGTTATAGTGCTGTTAATGGGTGATCATCATCTGTAGGTAAGTGATCATGTGATGTTTAAGGTTATAGTGCTGTTACTGGGTGATCATCATCTGTAGGTAAGTGATCATGTGATGTTTAGGGTTATAGGGCTGTTACTGGGTGATCATCATCTGTAGGTAAGTGCGCATGGGATGTTTAGGGTTATAGGGCTGTTACTGGGTGATCATCATCTGTAGGTAAGTGTGCATGGGATGTTTAGGGTTATAGGGCTGTTACTGGGTGATCATCATCTGTAGGTAAGTGATCATGTGATGTTTAGGGTTATAGTGCTGTTACTGGGTGATCATCATCTGTAGGTAAGTGCGCATGGGATGTTTAGGGTTATAGGGCTGTTACTGGGTGATCATCATCTGTAGGTAAGTGTGCATGGGATGTTTAGGGTTATAGTGCTGTTACTGGGTGATCATCATCTGTAGGTAAGTGCGCATGTGATGTTTAGGGTTATAGGGCTGTTACTGGGTGATCATCATCTGTAGGTAAGTGCGCATGTGATGTTTAGGGTTATAGGGCTGTTACTGGGTGATCATCATCTGTAGGTAAGTGATCATGTGATGTTTAGGGTTATAGGGCTGTTACTGGGTGATCATCATCTGTAGGTAAGTGATCATGTGATGTTTAGGATTATAGGGCTTTTAACTGTGTGATCATCATCTGTAGGTAAGTGCTCATGTGATGTTTAGGGTTATAGGGCTGTTACTGGGTGATCATCATCTGTAGATAAGTGATCATGTGATGTTTAGGGTTATAGTGCTGTTACTGGGTGATCATCATCTGTAGGTAAGTGTGCATGGGATGTTTAGGGTTATAGGGCTGTTACTTGGTGATCATCATCTGTAGGTAAGTGCGCATGGGATGTTTAGGGTTATAGGGCTGTTACTTGGTGATCATCATCTGTAGGTAAGTGCGCATGTGATGTTTAGGGTTATAGGGCTGTTACTGGGTGATCATCATCTGTAGATAAGTGATCATGTGATGTTTAGGGTTATAGTGCTGTTACTGGGTGATCATCATCTGTAGGTAAGTGATCATGGGATGTTTAGGGTTATAGTGCTGTTACTGGGTGATCATCATCTGTAGGTAAGTGCTCATGTGATGTTTAGGGTTATAGAGCTGTTAATGGGTGATCATCATCTGTAGGTAAGTGATCATGGGATGTTTAGGGTTATAGTGCTGTTACTGGGTGATCATCATCTGTAGGTAAGTGATCATGTGATGTTTAGGGTTATAGTGCTGTTACTGGGTGATCATCATCTGTAGGTAAGTGCTCATGTGATGTTTAGGGTTATAGTGCTGTTACTGGGTGATCATCATCTGTAGGTAAGTGTTCATGTGATGATTAGGGTTATAGAGCTGTTACTGGGTGATCATCATCTGTAGGTAAGTGCGCATGGGATGTTTAGGGTTATAGGGCTGTTACTGGGTGATCATCATCTGTAGGTAAGTGATCATGTGATGTTTAGGGTTATAGTGCTGTTACTGGGTGATCATCATCTGTAGGTAAGTGCTCATGTGATGTTTAGGGTTATAGAGCTGTTACTGGGTGATCATCATCTGTAGGTAAGTGCTCATGTGATGTTTAGGGTTATAGAGCTGTTACTGGGTGATCATCATCTGTAGGTAAGTGCTCATGTGATGTTTAGGGTTATAGAGCTGTTACTGGGTGATCATCATCTGTAGGTAAGTGCTCATGTGATGATTAGGGTTATAGAGCTGTTACTGGGTGATCATCATCTGTAGGTAAGTGATCATGTGATGTTTAGGGTTATAGGACTGTTACTGGGTGATCATCATCTGTAGGTAAGTGCGCATGGGATGTTTAGGGTTATAGTGCTGTTACTGGGTGATCATCATCTGTAGGTAAGTGAGCATGTGATGTTTAGGGTTATAGAGCTGTTACTGGGTGATCATCATCTGTAGATAAGTGCGCATGGGATGTTTAGGTTTATAGTGCTGTTACTGGGTGATCATCATCTGTAGGTAAGTTATCATGTGATGTTTAGGGTTATAGGGCTGTTACTGGGTGATCATCATCTGTAGGTAAGTGATCATGTGATGTTTAGGGTTATAGGGCTGTTACTGGGTGATCATCATCTATAGGTAAGTGATCATGTGATGTTTAGGTTTATAGTGCTGTTACTGGGTGATCATCATCTGTAGGTAAGTGATCATGTGATGTTTAGGGTTATAGTGCTGTTACTGGGTGATCATCATCTGTAGGTAAGTGATCATGTGATGTTTCGGGTTATAGAGCTGTTACTGGGTGATCATCATCTGTAGGTAAGTGCGCATGGGATGTTTAGGGTTATAGGGCTGTTACTGGGTGATCATCATCTGTAGGTAAGTGCGCATGGGATGTTTAGGGTTATAGTGCTTTTACTGGGTGATCATCATCTGTAGGTAAGTGATCATGTGATGTTTAGGGTTATAGGGCTGTTACTGGGTGATCATCATCTGTAGGTAAGTGCGCATGTGATGTTTAGGGTTATAGTGCTGTTACTGGGTGATCATCATCTGTAGGTAAGTGATCATGTGATGTTTAGGGTTATAGGGCTGTTAATGGGTGATCATCATCTGTAGGTAAGTGCGCATGGGATGTTTAGGGTTATAGTGCTTTTACTGGGTGATCATCATCTGTAGGTAAGTGTGCATGGGATGTTTAGGGTTATAGGGCTGTTACTGGGTGATCATCATCTGTAGGTAAGTGATCATGTGATGTTTAGGGTTATAGTGCTGTTACTGGGTGATCATCATCTGTAGGTAAGTGTGCATGGGATGTTTAGGGTTATAGGGCTGTTACTGGGTGATCATCATCTGTAGGTAAGTGCGCATGTGATGTTTAGGGTTATAGGGCTGTTACTGGGTGATCATCATCTGTAGGTAAGTGATCATGTGATGTTTAGGGTTATAGGGCTGTTACTGGGTGATCATCATCTGTAGGTAAGTGATCATGTGATGTTTAGGATTATAGGGCTTTTAACTGTGTGATCATCATCTGTAGGTAAGTGCTCATGTGATGTTTAGGGTTATAGGGCTGTTACTGGGTGATCATCATCTGTAGATAAGTGATCATGTGATGTTTAGGGTTATAGTGCTGTTACTGGGTGATCATCATCTGTAGGTAAGTGTGCATGGGATGTTTAGGGTTATAGGGCTGTTACTTGGTGATCATCATCTGTAGGTAAGTGCGCATGGGATGTTTAGGGTTATAGGGCTGTTACTTGGTGATCATCATCTGTAGGTAAGTGCGCATGTGATGTTTAGGGTTATAGGGCTGTTACTGGGTGATCATCATCTGTAGGTAAGTGATCATGTGATGTTTAGGGTTATAGTGCTGTTACTGGGTGATCATCATCTGTAGGTAAGTGATCATGGGATGTTTAGGGTTATAGTGCTGTTACTGGGTGATCATCATCTGTAGGTAAGTGCTCATGTGATGTTTAGGGTTATAGAGCTGTTAATGGGTGATCATCATCTGTAGGTAAGTGATCATGGGATGTTTAGGGTTATAGTGCTGTTACTGGGTGATCATCATCTGTAGGTAAGTGATCATGTGATGTTTAGGGTTATAGTGCTGTTACTGGGTGATCATCATCTGTAGGTAAGTGCTCATGTGATGTTTAGGGTTATAGTGCTGTTACTGGGTGATCATCATCTGTAGGTAAGTGTTCATGTGATGTTTAGGGTTATAGAGCTGTTACTGGGTGATCATCATCTGTAGGTAAGTGCGCATGGGATGTTTAGGGTTATAGGGCTGTTACTGGGTGATCATCATCTGTAGGTAAGTGATCATGTGATGTTTAGGGTTATAGTGCTGTTACTGGGTGATCATCATCTGTAGGTAAGTGCTCATGTGATGTTTAGGGTTATAGAGCTGTTACTGGGTGATCATCATCTGTAGGTAAGTGCTCATGTGATGTTTAGGGTTATAGAGCTGTTACTGGGTGATCATCATCTGTAGGTAAGTGCTCATGTGATGTTTAGGGTTATAGAGCTGTTACTGGGTGATCATCATCTGTAGGTAAGTGCTCATGTGATGTTTAGGGTTATAGAGCTGTTACTGGGTGATCATCATCTGTAGGTAAGTGATCATGTGATGTTTAGGGTTATAGGACTGTTACTGGGTGATCATCATCTGTAGGTAAGTGCGCATGGGATGTTTAGGGTTATAGTGCTGTTACTGGGTGATCATCATCTGTAGGTAAGTGAGCATGTGATGTTTAGGGTTATAGAGCTGTTACTGGGTGATCATCATCTGTAGATAAGTGCGCATGGGATGTTTAGGTTTATAGTGCTGTTACTGGGTGATCATCATCTGTAGGTAAGTTATCATGTGATGTTTAGGGTTATAGGGCTGTTACTGGGTGATCATCATCTGTAGGTAAGTGATCATGTGATGTTTAGGGTTATAGGGCTGTTACTGGGTGATCATCATCTATAGGTAAGTGATCATGTGATGTTTAGGTTTATAGTGCTGTTACTGGGTGATCATCATCTGTAGGTAAGTGATCATGTGATGTTTAGGGTTATAGTGCTGTTACTGGGTGATCATCATCTGTAGGTAAGTGCTCATGTGATGTTTCGGGTTATAGAGCTGTTACTGGGTGATCATCATCTGTAGGTAAGTGCGCATGGGATGTTTAGGGTTATAGGGCTGTTACTGGGTGATCATCATCTGTAGGTAAGTGCGCATGGGATGTTTAGGGTTATAGTGCTTTTACTGGGTGATCATCATCTGTAGGTAAGTGATCATGTGATGTTTAGGGTTATAGGGCTGTTACTGGGTGATCATCATCTGTAGGTAAGTGCGCATGTGATGTTTAGGGTTATAGTGCTGTTACTGGGTGATCATCATCTGTAGGTAAGTGATCATGTGATGTTTAGGGTTATAGGGCTGTTAATGGGTGATCATCATCTGTAGGTAAGTGCGCATGGGATGTTTAGGGTTATAGTGCTTTTACTGGGTGATCATCATCTGTAGGTAAGTGTGCATGGGATGTTTAGGGTTATAGGGCTGTTACTGGGTGATCATCATCTGTAGGTAAGTGATCATGTGATGTTTAGGGTTATAGTGCTGTTACTGGGTGATCATCATCTGTAGGTAAGTGTGCATGGGATGTTTAGGGTTATAGGGCTGTTACTGGGTGATCATCATCTGTAGGTAAGTGATCATGTGATGTTTAGGGTTATAGGGCTGTTACTGGGTGATCATCATCTGTAGGTAAGTGATCATGTGATGTTTAGGGTTATAGGGCTGTTACTGGGTGATCATCAGCTGTAGGTAAGTGTGCATGGGATGTTTAGGGTTATAGGGCTGTTACTTGGTGATCATCATCTGTAGGTAAGTGTGCATGGGATGTTTAGGGTTATAGGGCTGTTACTGGGTGATCATCATCTGTAGGTAAGTGCTCATGTGATGTTTAGGGTTATAGAGCTGTTAATGGGTGATCATCATCTGTAGGTAAGTGCGCATGTGATGTTTAGGGTTATAGTGCTGTTACTGGGTGATCATCATCTGTAGATAAGTGCGCATGGGATGTTTAGGGTTATAGAGCTGTTACTGGGTGATTATCATCTGTAGGTAAGTGCGCATGGGATGTTTAGGGTTATAGGGCTGTTACTTGGTGATCATCATCTGTAGGTAAGTGATCATGTGATGTTTAGGGTTATAGGGCTGTTACTGGGTGATCATCATCTGTAGGTAAGTGTGCATGGGATGTTTAGGGTTATAGGGCTGTTACTGGGTGATCATCATCTGTAGATAAGTGTGCATGGGATGTTTAGGGTTATAGTGCTGTTACTGGGTGATCATCATCTGTAGGTAAGTGATCATGTGATGTTTAGGGTTATAGGGCTGTTAATGGGTGATCATCATCTGTAGGTAAGTGCTCATGTGATGTTTAGGGTTATAGTGCTGTTACTGGGTGATCATCATCTGTAGGTAAGTGATCATGTGATGTTTAGGGTTATAGAGCTGTTACTGGGTGATCATCATCTGTAGGTAAGTGCGCATGGGATTTTTAGGGTTATAGAGCTGTTACTGGGTGATCATCATCTGTAGGTAAGTGCGCATGGGATGTTTAGGGTTATAGAGCTGTTACTGGGTGATCATCATCTGTAGGTAAGTGCGCATGGGATGTTTAGGGTTATAGAGCTGTTACTGGGTGATCATCATCTGTAGGTAAGTGCGCATGGGATGTTTAGGGTTATAGAGCTGTTACTGGGTGATCATCATCTGTAGGTAAGTGCGCATGGGATGTTTAGGGTTATAGAGCTGTTACTGGGTGATCATCATCTGTAGGTAAGTGCGCATGGGATGTTTAGGGTTATAGTGCTGTTAATGGGTGATCATCATCTGTAGGTAAGTGATCATGTGATGTTTAAGGTTATAGTGCTGTTACTGGGTGATCATCATCTGTAGGTAAGTGATCATGTGATGTTTAGGGTTATAGGGCTGTTACTGGGTGATCATCATCTGTAGGTAAGTGCGCATGGGATGTTTAGGGTTATAGGGCTGTTACTGGGTGATCATCATCTGTAGGTAAGTGTGCATGGGATGTTTAGGGTTATAGGGCTGTTACTGGGTGATCATCATCTGTAGGTAAGTGATCATGTGATGTTTAGGGTTATAGTGCTGTTACTGGGTGATCATCATCTGTAGGTAAGTGCGCATGGGATGTTTAGGGTTATAGGGCTGTTACTGGGTGATCATCATCTGTAGGTAAGTGTGCATGGGATGTTTAGGGTTATAGTGCTGTTACTGGGTGATCATCATCTCTAGGTAAGTGCGCATGTGATGTTTAGGGTTATAGGGCTGTTACTGGGTGATCATCATCTGTAGGTAAGTGCGCATGTGATGTTTAGGGTTATAGGGCTGTTACTGGGTGATCATCATCTGTAGGTAAGTGATCATGTGATGTTTAGGGTTATAGGGCTGTTACTGGGTGATCATCATCTGTAGGTAAGTGATCATGTGATGTTTAGGGTTATAGGGCTGATAACTGGTCTATCATCATCTGTAGGTAAGTGATCATGTGATGTTTAGGATTATAGGGCTTTTAACTGTGTGATCATCATCTGTAGGTAAGTGCTCATGTGATGTTTAGGGTTATAGGGCTGTTACTGGGTGATCATCATCTGTAGATAAGTGTGCATGGGATGTTTAGGGTTATAGGGCTGTTACTTGGTGATCATCATCTGTAGATAAGTGCGCATGGGATGTTTAGGGTTATAGGGCTGTTACTTGGTGATCATCATCTGTAGATAAGTGTGCATGGGATGTTTAGGGTTATAGAGCTGTTACTGGGTGATCATCATCTGTAGGTAAGTGCGCATGGGATGTTTAGGGTTATAGAGCTGTTACTGGGTGATCATCATCTGTAGGTAAGTGTGCATGGGATGTTTAGGGATATAGAGCTGTTACTGGGTGATCATCATCTGTAGGTAAGTGCGCATGGGATGTTTAGGGTTATAGGGCTGTTACTTGGTGATCATCATCTGTAGATAAGTGTGCATGGGATGTTTAGGGTTATAGAGCTGTTACTGGGTGATCATCATCTGTAGATAAGTGATCATGTGATGTTTAGGGTTATAGGGCTGTTACTGGGTGATCATCATCTGTAGATAAGTGTGCATGGGATGTTTAGGGTTATAGAGCTGTTACTGGGTGATCATCATCTGTAGATAAGTGATCATGTGATGTTTAGGGTTATAGGGCTGTTACTGGGTGATCATCATCTGTAGGTAAGTGTGCATGGGATGTTTAGGGTTATAGGGCTGTTACTTGGTGATCATCATCTGTAGGTAAGTGCGCATGGGATGTTTAGGGTTATAGGGCTGTTACTGGGTGATCATCAACTGTAGATAAGTGTGCATGGGATGTTTAGGGTTATAGGGCTGTTACTTGGTGATCATCATCTGTAGGTAAGTGAATATGTGATGTTTAGGGTTATAGGGCTGATAACTGGTCTATCATCATCTGTAGGTAAGTGATCATGTGATGTTTAGGGTTATAGGGCTGTTACTGGGTGATCATCATCTGTAGGTAAGTGATCATGTGATGTTTAGGGTTATAGTGCTGTTACTGGGTGATCATCATCTGTAGATAAGTGATCATGTGATGTTTAGGGTTATAGGGCTGTTACTGGGTGATCATCATCTGTAGATAAGTGATCATGTGATGTTTAGGGTTATAGGGCTGTTACTGGGTGATCATCATCTGTAGGTAAGTGCGCATGGGATGTTTAGGGTTATAGGGCTGTTACTGGGTGATCATCATCTGTAGGTAAGTGTGCATGGGATGTTTAGGGTTATAGGGCTGTTACTTGGTGATCATCATCTGTAGGTAAGTGTGCATGGGATGTTTAGGGTTATAGGGCTGTTACTTGGTGATCATCACCTGTAGGTAAGTGAATATGTGATGTTTA